>NC_048298.1:185436682-185490020 GCF_013100865.1 Trachemys scripta elegans
ATTTTTTTTTTTTTTTTTTTTTTTTTTGCTTGGGGTGGCAAAAAAGTTAGAGCCGGCCCTGGGTGTAGCAAAGTGTGTTGTTGCCTTAGCCTGACTTAGCACTTTCTTACATGGATGGCCCAATACACCTTAATGCCTTGTGCTGGCTTCATTGCTTTTCTTATCATGCTGGTGTATGCAGATGTTCTGGTGCCTTCTCAGCTCAGTAAACATCAGAATGTCTAAACGCAGTTCAGTGCACTTTTCTTGCAGTAGCACTGACACCACTTTACTGTTCCTGCTTTCTATGTTCAGGGTATACTTATGGGTTTTGGAACCAAAAGGCTGACACTTCCTGGTGCATTGTGAGCTACCTGTGCTTTCCATGGCTTGTGTGGTGCAATAATAGGTTGCAATAAGGCTTTTTTTTTTTTTTTTTTACTTAGCATCGTGGTCACCTAGGGAGTAGTCACAACAAGTCTTCAGTTTCTAGGAGCAGCATTTCCTTTGAAATAGTTACGTGCAATAGGCATGTAAGACTCATATGGACATACTGGCATAACCAGATAAGAATGAGGCATATGCTAGTCACAGGAGACATCTTTTAATTTTGTGTGCCTATTTTGGACTCTGATCAGCACATAAGGCTTATGAAATGCCTTATGACCTGCTCAAAGACAATGGGAGTATTCCACTTTGAATTTTTGGATTAAACCAGGACAACTCTATTCTACAGTACAGGTGAAGGATGTCAGTGGTCATAACCGTTCGGTTTGCTTCCGCATGATAGCATTCCCAACAGAGGCTTGATTTGGTGGGTTCAAGTAGATAATCTCAGTTGAGGCATATACTTTCATGTGCTGCCTTCCCAAATTAATATTCAGATGCATTCCATAAAGGTTGGAAAAACCCATGTACATGGATACTCTCTTTAGGAATTTAATATTACCAGGTTCCATATTGCTGTCTTGGAAATGAGGATGTGTGGGGATATTCCTGACTTCTAGAAATCAGATGTCCAAAAGATTAGGAATTCAAACAGACTTTCAGACTCTGAATTTCATATCATTAGACTGGGAGCTACAGGGTTTTTATCTGTTGTGTTAAAAAGCAATAGAGATGTAGAGAAAAATGTCCCACAATTTATTCTCAAAATAATTTCTCAAATTTGCCATGTTACAAACACAATGTTCATGTATAGCATGGTGTGTTTAGTGAACTTAATGCTTGTGCATATGCTACATTAGAGTCTCCTATCCACAGAACAGGAACACTGTGGATAACAGTTCTATCTTCTTTGCTGTATTGTTCTGCTAATGTTTCTACCCTTATTTGGTAGGAACCACCCCCCCAGGATGTGAGAAGGTAGTCCTAGGGCCGGATTAACCTTTTGTGGGCCTGGCGCCAAACATATTTGTGGACCCCCATGGAGGCAATGGAGCATGGCGAGGGGCCAGCCAGAGGCAATGGGGCATGGCATGGCATGGCTGGGGCACTATTTACAAACTAGCAATTGCCAGATGCATGGTGGCCCGCCTGACCCTGTGCTGCCAGCATGCCCCTTCCCCTCGGGGGCAGGCCCATGCTGTGCCACACAGCACCCCTGGCCAACACCGGAACACCCCCCCCCCCCTGGCCAGAGTCTCCTGGACCCCTATGCTCAGCCCCTCCCCCACCCCCAAATGCACAGCACCCTGCACAACACAACCCTTGCCCACAGCCCCACCACCAGGGCCATCCTTAGGATTTATGGGGCCCTACGCAGTATTATTAAACTGGTGCCCCTATGCCCAACTTGGGGCACAGCCACCACCTCTGCCCGCAGACCCCTAGAAGACGCACACTTCCCCCAACTGCTGACACACACTGAGCTACGTATGCAGCAGATGCGGCAGCCTGGGCTCGCAGCCCAGGGGGGAGGGGCGAGGCACCAAAGGATACCAAGCCGCCCGACCCGCCTCACAGTGGCGGAGAGTCAGTTCCCCGCAGAGACCCCCGTACCCTCTCCCTCACGCAGAATGCGCCGCGCCGGTGCATTTGGCTCTGTGAATACGGCTCCTGCCTAAGTAGATTGCCACATGTGCTGGGTGTGCGGGAGCCGACCCGCTCTTACCTACTGTCCCAAATTTTCGGGTTCCCTACGCAGCTGCATATGCCAAAGGACGGCCCTGCCCCTGGCCCCATCCCCCTGCTCCTCTCGGCCCCTGGCCAGACCCCAGTGCACCTCTGGCTCCTGGCAATCTCTTCTTCCCAACATCTGTGGGCCCCCGCCTGTCTCCCCGGAACCGAGCTGCCTGGGACTGGTGCAGAAGCCTGGCCAGTCTCAGCCAGGTGTGTGTGGGGTGACAGTATGGGGGGAACTTGCCTGGGTCCCTCCAGGCAAGTGGGTCTTGAGGGAGCCCGGGTGGAGCAGGCACTGGCCTGGCTGATTGTGCCACTCCCGAGGGGCCAGAGTGCTTCCTGGCCCCTGGACCAGCTCTGGCTGCGCTGCTGGCTCAGCCCGGCAGACACAGGGACATCCCAGCAGTGCTGGTGTGTGCAGCTGGGAAGCAGGAGGTGGGAAGTGGGTCTGGGGGGCGGGGGGGAGGGTGCTGGGCTGTGAGGTGGTGGGGAAGACCTGTGTGTGTTGGGGCACTAGGGAATGGAGGTTCTGTAGGGGTTGCTGGGCAGTTGTGGTGGGTGGAGAGGCACCCTCGGCCTGAGGAGCAAGTGGTGGGCGGTGGGGAGCCAGCAGGCTGGTGGGGTCTCAGGACGCACTGCAAGCGGAGCAGGCCGTGGCCCCTTCTGAGCATGGGACTGGCTCCATGGAGCCACTGGCGCCATTGTAAACCTGGCACTGGGTAGTTCTGCCTCACCATTGACTCCAGTAGGAGCTGTGGACTTTCAGTACATCTGAGATTCAGACCATTCTGACTTGGGAGCCTTACTTTAGTCACCTAGGTTTGAAAAATGTGGGCATGTAATTTTATCCATGTCCAGAGTGTCTCCAAACATATGATACTAAGTGCTGCTCCATTGTTTTCCAATGTTATTACTCTATAGTGGATTGCTTTCTTTTTTTGTATTGCGTAAGTTTTTTAAAAAATCCAGTTGCATGAGGAAAATGTCTTTTGGAAATGGGTTTCTTACTGCTTTCTTTGCCAATTTCTGTTGAGAAATAGTAATGTTTTCATTTAGCATAGACATTTCAAATAGGTTACACCAGCAGTTCTCAAACTGTGGGCCAGGACCCCAAAGACGGTTGCGACCACATTTTAATGGGGTCACCAGGGCTGGTATTAGATTTGCTGGGGTCTGGGGCTAAAGCTGAAGCCTGAGGGCTTCAACCCTGGGTGGCAGGGCTCAGGCTTCGGGTGGCATGGCTCAGACCCACTCTTCCCCCCCCCCCCCCCCCCCGGGCTGAAGTCCTTGAGTTTTGGCTTTGACCCCACCCCCACCTGGGACAGCGGAGCTCAGGCTTCGGTTCCCCCTTCTGGGGTCATGTAATTTTTTTTTTTTTGTCAGAAGGGGGTCGCGGTGCAATGAAGTTTGAGAACCCCTGGGTTACACTATGCCATCATTCTAGGGAATGGAGTTTTCTAGTCTCCCTGGGAAATCTCTTTCCTGACTACTTTTTTTTCATTTCTAAATATTTAGTAATATAAGGAGACCTCTCAATATATGGTAGTCTACAGGAGATTGGATTGGATTACTGTGCCTGAAATTCTTAATTTCAAAGTAATTATGCTAATCTACAGTCTCCTCTTAGAAATTAGGAATTCTGTGCGGTGAAGTGGGTTTGTGTGGAGAGGATTACTGTCATTGGTTGAAAGGGAATTAGCATCTGGCTCTGATCTAGCAAGACCCTCCAGTCACAGGAACTGGTGATTTTTTACCATGGGTTCTAATTTTTTGCTTGCTCTCCACTTCAGAATCTCATGTCTAAGTTTGAAAGCTAAAGAAATATGTAGTTCTACAAGTATATCAACTATCAAGAATTGCACTAGTAACAAATCTTTCCACAATGCTGGAGTCTTCTTTTAATGATAAATCTGGCTTTTTCAAGTGATTGCATATGTCCATTCAATTTTAAGTGTGTGCATGCCCAATGCACTGAAGCTGGAGATTTTTACCTTAGCAGTGCCCATTCATGCAGCGCCTGCATCCACTGCTGCACAATGACATAAAGGGCACAGCCACTCCCAGCCCTCCTTTGTTCTTTCTTATCTCCCATGATCAGTAGTGAGAGCCTGTTGGTTTGATTTGCAAGTGTTCTCCCTTTCAGGGAATTTTTCTCTTGTGTATATAGTTAGTGTACTCATCAGATAGTTAGTAGAGCTTTAGAATAAGTTTCTTTTGTTATTTTACTTACTTTTACTTAGTTGTTTCCTGTTTGTTCTGGGTACCGGCTCACAGTACTGGGAAATACTTTGGTCTTTGAGCTTTAAGCCTTGCAATGGCTGCAAAAAGTCAATGGTGGGGAATGACCCTCATTCTAAGTTTCTGAAGTGCCTCAAAAAGAAGAACAGGAGTACTTGTGGCACCTTACAGACTAACAAATTTATTAGAGCATAAGCTTTCGTGGACTACAGCCCACTTCTTCGGATGCATATAGAATGGAACATATAATGAGGAGATATATATACACACATACAGAGAGCATAAACAGGTGGGAGTTGTCTTACCAACTCTGAGAGGCCAATTAATTAAGAGAAAAAAAACTTTTGAAGTGATAATCAAGCTAGCCGAGTACAGACAGTGTGATAAGAAGTGTGAGAGTACTTACAAGGGGAGATAGAGTCAACGTTTGTAATGGCTCAGCCATTCCCAGTCCTTATTCAAACCGGAGTTGATTGTGTCTAGTTTGTCTAGTTGAAGTGCCTCAGTTAGGGTCACATCTGGGACAGGTATCAGACCTGTAGAAACTTCAAACCCCGGACTTAGAAAGATAGAGAAGTCACCTTCTCATGGAGACAGTGTTATGTCCATCATCAGAGCCTACCTGCTTGGAGCGGGCACCAAGGACCTCACTCAGAAGTGCCACTCTGGACATTGTGGAGATTCAGTAGGGGAGCAATAGACAGCAAGAAGTAAGAAGCATAGACAACATGCTTCAAAGGAGCCAACCTCCTCCAGGAGATCAAGGTCCCTGGTACAGTTTACCAGCAAACAGGCTGGAAGGCAGGACATACTGTCCTTGAAGAAGAGATGCTTTGTCTCACATGAGGTCCTCTCCAACAACGGTGCCTGTGCCATTGAGGTCGACCCCTTTAGTGCAAGATCAGCAATACCAGGTAACCTCTCAGCACTGACATCAGAGAATCTCTCCTATGCCTCTTGGTACCAGATTCCCCAACTGTATTGTTCCCCAGACTTCGGGCTTACTTGTGAATAGCATCCAGCCTTCAATACTGCAGCTGACTTCAGACTGTCCAGCATCTCTTCACCCAGTGCCACCCACAGGAAAGCCCAGCATGCTGTCTTCAGTATTGATGTCTCCAAAGACACATGACTGGTCCTTGGCGCTGCAGGGTACCACAACTCCCTGCTCTGGCAACTTGGACTCTTGGTCAGAATTGGAAATAGGCTCCTATGCCACTTGCTCCCAATCTAGAAGGTGCCTCTCCTGCATCAAGAGGATTCTGCCCTCGGTACTGGGAAAAGGTCCCCTCGTGGTCTAGGGATGCAGATCCTTCCTCTGGTCTTATTGGAAAACCCAGTTGTGCCTGCCCATTTCTAAAGGCCCCTCCCCCAGCCTAGCGGGAGGGACCACTGGACCCAGGGACTAAATGAGTACAGGGGACAACAAATGAGAAGAGAAAAACAGGGACTGAGGTGAAGGTCATAGCTTCAAAATGAGGGTACTGGATGGGGACACTGAGCAGAGAACCCCGGAGAGTGCCCACTGCTCCTCAGAGGTGTCGAGGGAGCCAGCGGACGCTGCCCAGTGGAACTCCGCCCAGATGCGTGAAACTAGGGAGGAACGGAAATAGGCCCCACAGTCGCAGAGCACCCCTTCGTCCAGCATCCTCCTCCTGGAGGAGGAGAGTTGGAGAGTTTGGCCAGGGCCAGGAGGAGGTTGACGAGGAGGTCTCACGACTTCGTGGGGCCACGGATGGGGTGTGCAAAAAGGAACAGGTGCAGGGAGAAGTGGAGCCAAAACCTTAGCAAGAGGCTCTGGAGGAGCCGGAATAGGGGCTGCAACCTGGCACATTCGAGATAAGCATGCGCCAGGTTCTCCCTTGCGCCACAGAAGGGGCAGGCCTCGGGTACAGGTGTGAACCACGCCAGGTACACATCCATGCTCATGGCTCCGTGAAGGAGCCGCCAACCAATGTCCCCGGCGGGCCGTGGGACCAAGGTGGAATAAAGGCTGGCCCACCGGGGCTCCTCGCCCTCTTTGGGTGGAAGATAGTCCTGCCATTTGGTGTCGGGGCGGGACGTGAGGGTGAGGAAATAGTGTGTGGAACATGAGCGTGTACAGTTGGTCTCTAGGCGCAGTTTGGAACCGGACCGGCTGTAGGGTGTGCAGCTGGCTCGGGGTGTGGGAACGGGGAGTCCGGGGGTTGGGGGTTCACGGAACAGGGGCTGAATAAAAATGTCCGGAGGGCCCAAGGTGATGGGTGGGTGGGGAGCGCCCTCTCGCAGGGCCCGCTGCAGGAAGACGAGAGAAACGGGTGACAAGGCGGCCTCCACCTCCTGGAGTACGCGCAGGGGGAGAGAAGGGTGGAGAGCTCCATGCGCCGACTGAGCACATGGGGATCCACCCAGTCCCCCCGTCGTAGTCCAGGAGGTCTCCAACCCTAGTGGTTTCTGCCAGGACCAACCTCCGGCACACCGAGGGAGACTCCGCCACCTGCACACGTAGATCGGGGTTGCGTAGCAGGGGCCCTGTGAGGAGGTCTGCCCCCTTGGTGCCCACAATGGACCTGGTTGCCAAAAAGAGCTTCCAGGTCTGGAGGAGGTCCTGATAGAAGACCAGCAGCTCTGAGAGATCTCGTGGAAGACCCTTCGGATGGAGAAAAGAGCTGCCGGTCATATCAGAGCCCTCGGAGGTGACGGAGGAAGGCATGCGCCAACGTGCCCCATGCCGGACTACCTGCACCGTAAAGGAGTCTCTGCAGGGCCTGGAAGCGGAAGACATGGACCTGGCTGTGAAGGCAGACCAGGTCCTGCCCTCCCTCCTCCAGGGGAAGACTCAAAACCCCTGCAGAGACCCAGTGCAGCCCCGGCCAGAAGAACTCCAGGGTCATCCTTTGGAGCCTGGCCAGGATCCCCGGGGCCGGGCTCAGGCTGTTGAGCTGGTGCCAGAGCATGGACAGGACTAGCTGGTTCAGCACCAGCGCCCTCCCTCGCAGGGAGAAACACCGGAGCAGTCCTGTCCATCTCCGCAGCCACTCACCCACCTTGGCCTCCAAATCCTGCCAGTTCTCCGACTGAGAAGGATGTGTAGCAGATAGATAAATGCCAAGATAGAGCAGCGGACCCGCGTTCCACCGGATGGCTTCAAGCGCGGGTGGGAGGGAGCTTGCCTGCCTCCCATCCCTGACCACCAGGCCAGAGCTCTTGACCCAGTTGACCCGGGCGGAGGAGGCCTCCGAGTAAACAGCCTGGCAGGCCTCCACCACACCAGGTCGCTTGAATCCTGGACCGCAAGGAGCACGTTGTCGGCGTACACCGACAGGACCAGCCGCAGCTCCAGCCCCCAGAGCACCAACCCTGTTAACCTCCGGCGGAGGAGAGAGAGGAAGGGCTCAATCGCCAGAACATACAGCTGGCCCAAGAGGTGGCACCCCTGCTGTACTCCCCACCTGAAGCTGACCGGCTGGGTCAGGGTCCAGTTGAGCCTGACCAAACACTCCGCATCAGCATACAGCACCTGGAGAAAGCCCACGAACTGGGGCCTGAAGCCGAACACCCACAGAGTGCCCAGGAGATACTTGTAGTCCATCCTGTCGAACGCCTTCTCCTGGTCTAAGGACAGGAGGGCGAACGACATACTATCCCTATGCCCCAGCTCTAAGAGGTCCCGGACCAAATACAGGTTATCGAATATGGTCCGGCCTGGGACAGTGTAGGTCTGGTTGGGATGGACCACGTCCACCAGCACGGACCCCAGCCGCAGCGAGATGGCCTTCGCTACAACCTTGTAGTCCATGCTGAGGAGCAAGACCAGAAAGGCTTGTTGGTTCGAGATATGAAACTGTAGGTCAGCCATAGAAGAAGCCTTTCTACCGAAAAGACTATGTCTATTTGCATCTTTCGCCTTTGCGGTAGAAGGCTGTGCCTGATGTTCCCCTTCATTTACTGCTGAGACAACCAACGAACCAGGGAAGGGAAGGTGTAGACTTGTTCATATCCCCATGAAGGAATGTGCGTCCCGTCTCAGCTGTTTGTGGTAGAGATGATGGCATTTGCCACAATATTTTTGTGGGCTCCAGTATGGTGTCATTTATAGGCAGAGCCACACAGGAAGGTCCTGCTGACCCCAGTCTATGGGAGCTCTCTTCACTACCTCAACCTGAATGTTCAGAGAGGAAGCAACCTTCTTTAGCGGGTCTTTTTTTTTTTTCCCCTTCACTTTTTTCAGGGGGCAGGCTCCATACCACACCCCCGGTGTCCCCACAAACACAGTCCAGACCCCCACCACAAGAGCACAGTTTGAAAATTACTCAGTCCCTAAGTGACCCCTCCACGGTGGTCTTCAGAGTCTCTGTGCGCTCCCCCAGCAGCAGGTGGCCCTCTTCTCGGGGCTCCAACAACTCCCCATCCGCAAACACAGCAGCTCCAGCAGCTCCGAGTGGTAGTCTGGTGGCCAGGCAGGAGGGACCCTGCTCAGATGATGATGGTGGTAATGTCCACAGCAGCAATGGCTTGGGCTGGGGTCCCTCACTCCCCTTCTCTGGGGAGTGGGCCAGCAGACCCCCCCCCCCAGGGGCTGTAGCTGGAGCAACAGCAGCAACTGAGGGTAGGGGGATTCCGCAGCCAGCCAGCAGCTGGGTAGCAGAGAAGGGGGTGGGTGGTAGTGTCTGGCTCAGCCAAGGGAGCAGCTGGAGCAGTAACAGCAAGGGCCCAGGGCCCAGCAGGAACAGCCCCCTGCCTTCCTCCACCCTCCAGGCCAGAGGGTAGCAGGAGAGTGTTCCTATTGAAATCCAGGAATTGGGCGGGCTAAAGGACCTCCCCACAGCCTAAGGGGAGGATCCACAGGGCCTGGAAACCAAATGATTCTGGGGGACAACTAATGAAATAATAGGGACGGGAGTGAGGCTATTTAGCAGGTTTTGGTAGGCTCTGAGGTTGTCTGGAAGAGGGCAGGATACCCCAGACACCATTGCCTCATCAGGTGATGAGGACGAGCACAAAGGAGGGTGAAATGGAGCCTCTTGTACCTCATCTGAGGAAGGCTCTGGTAGGCAAGGTTGATTCTGTTTGGTACCAATCTCAGTCCTTGTGTTAACATCCTAAGTTTCTTCATGATAATATCCTGACCCATGCTTAGGGACCTAAAGGGAGGAAGAAACAGGGAGGACCTGGTGGCAGGAAATCCCCATGTGTTCCAGTACTGCCAGTGGTGGGGCATAGGATCCCACCTCTACCAGGGTTTTCCTTCCTCAAGCCAGACAATGCTAGCCATCTCCACAAACCTAAAAGTCTATCCAGTCACCACTATAAGAAACTCAGACTTCTGAGGCAAATCGCCTCCTGCACATATGTGGTTTAGCGTGCCAGACTTAGTCTTGGAAAGTAGTAGAGATGGGTAAGCTCAGTGTACTTCTTGGCTTGTCACCCATTAGACATGCTGATTTGAGTGCCTGCAGGAGTGTTGGCCTCTCTGAATTGCTGAACGGCTCAGGCAAGTGTGTGTATGGGAGTTCCCTTCGCCCCTCCCTACCCACATTAATGCTAGTTAAGGACACTTTTTCTTTGGTTGCTGCTTCTCCATGGTTAAAGCTTCAGGAGGAGGTCTGTTCAGAGAATGTGCAAAACATTCTCCCGAATAGCGGAAAGCCTTCTACTAGATGTACTTACTCCTTATGGTCACAGCAAAAAGGTGTTTCACCCCCCCCCCCCCCCCCCGCCTCTATACAACAATGTCCTGAACTATTCTAACTGAAACAACAAGGCCAAGCCATTAGTTCTATGAGGGTTCACCTGGCAGCTATCTCCATTTCCAACCTCTGATCATGGGATGTTCTGTTTTCTCCAATCTGATGTCAATTAGGTTTTTAAAGGGTCTGGACAAATTATATCCCCAAGAGGTGGATCCTATCCCTCCCTGAGACTTGAATCTGGTGTTGAGTTGATGGGTCCACTCTTTCAACCAATGACTACCTGCTCTTTACTTCAAGTGTCCATGAAAGTAGCATTTTTGGTAGCTATTACCTCTATAAGAAGAGTGAGGGAATTACAGGTGTTGATCGTTGTCCCTCCTTACAAAGTCTTTTAGAAAGACAAAGTTTACTTTTTCTTCGAGTGCTGTCCCTGTGGGTGCTCCACTCTAGGTGTCAGTGCGTCCCGGCGCCGTTGATCGGAGACTTTCGGTAGCAGTGCCTGGTTGGGATGCAGGCGCTCAGTTGGTATCTCCCATCTTGTTGGAATCTTCCTGAGCTCCTGCGTCCTGCACCCCCTCAGTTCCTTCTCAACCATCCCTGGCTGAAGATGGGACTCGGGGCAGTGCTGCTTCTCTTCCCTGGTCTCTGTAGGAAAAATTAATAAAGAATACAGAAATACTTATTAGTTACATCCCCGTTGTTTCCCTTCCTTTAGTATAGTTACATAGTTAGTTACTTAGTTTAAAAAAAAAAAAACTTTTTCGCTTCAGGCTTGTCTCCCGCTGAGAGACTCTCCCCTGCCATTTCTAACTCACAATTCCAGGGGCTTCAGGATTCAAAAAGTGTTTCCTGTCAGGACTCCATGCCACGGTCGGATGGGTACTCGCATTGTGTGAAGTGCCTTGGAGAAATCCACATCCCTGCAAAGTGCCTCCACTATATAAGCCTTAAGTCAAGGGCTTGGTGCGACAGGGACCTGCGGTTTAAAATGCCTCTCATGGAAAAATCCCTGCAGCCACTTTCAGAGACGGGGAAAGTTAAACCCACTCCCACATGCTTCCCGGACAGATCCAAACCAGTTGGGAGCGTTGCTTCACCCTCTCTGGAGCAGAGGCAAGAAGCACGGCAGTCTCACAGGAGAGACTCTGACAAGGGTAAAGGGTCTCCCGCGAGATCCTTACCCTCTGTGCCGACAGAGCCACAGGCAGGCGCTTCAGCTCTTTCTACAGCCTCAGTCGTGGCTCCTGCAGAGGCAGGAACCCGACCTCCCATACCGGTTTCCATGTCACTGACCCCCTCTGTGCGAAGAATAGCCACGAGGCCTACTGTGCGCTCTGCCCCTGTGCTGGGAAAAATGTTGGCACCAAGCCTGCCTCCTGTCCCAGCACCAGCAATGGACCCCCTCCAGGGGACCTCCAACAGACCCGCGGCACCACTGACACTTTCACTTGATAGTGTGCTAGAGCACAGTCCAGGCTCAGCACAGCCCAGGAAGCAGGAGCAACAGTTCCTCACTCAGTGTGACCTCTCAGTGCCACCTGAGCCTAACTCTCCGCTCCTGGAAACACAGGGCTCACTCTTCAAAGAAGTCGTTCTCACCACCTGAACTTGCCTCTCCTCCTCCACTAGAACCTCTTCCACCTCAGGCTACGGTCCACAGCCACCAGCCTCAGTTTCCCTACTCCGCCCCTCCCCCCCTTTGGGTGGCACCTGGGTTCTCCTACCCTATGCCTTGGCCTCAATGGTACCCTTGGCCACATCCTCCTACCACTCATCCTCAGACCTCTGTGCCTCGAGCTCCAGCTCCATCCACTTCTAGAGTACCCAAACCCCCTCCTGAGAATGTGAGCTACGAACCATATCCTGACTCACTGAACCCTAATTCTCCATCTGCTCCAGATGGAGCCCTCTCCCCACCGCCTCCACAGAATGTAGACGACTTCAATTTCAAGAGTTTTTCAAGAGGGGCACTCAGTCAAGACATCCCCCTAGAAGAGGTTCAGGAGACACAATACAAACTCCTCAAAATCCTTCAACTCTCTGTGCCCGCAAAGATTGCGCTCCCTATAAATGAAGCACTCCTGGAACCAGCTGACACTCTGGCAAACTCCAGCTTCTTTATTACCAACCTGCAGAAAGGCCGAATGTAAATACTATGTTCCTGCTAAGGATGCTGACTTCCTATTTTCTCACCCACAGCCGAACTCTCTCATCATCGATGCAGTCGCACAAAGGACGAAACAGCCACAATATTGGCCCACCCCGCAAGACAAGGACCTTAAACGCCTTGGCATCTTGGGTTGCAAGGTTTACATGTCCTCCACTCTACAATTCAGGATTGCAAAGTACTTGCGCTCCTTGCTAGCTACGACTTTGATAACTACAATAAACTTTTTGAATTTGCCTCCTACATTCCAGAGGACAGGAGAGCAGACTTTAAATCAATTCTGAGCGAGGGTCAATTGATTTCCAGAGCAGCCCTACAAGCCTCTTTAGACAGCCCGTACTACTGCAACCACTGTGGTTATGTGCAGATCTTCATGGCTTTCTGCATCTGGCATCCCTAAAGATCTGCAGACCAAAGTGGAGGACCACCCCTTTGATAAAGACAAACTGTTTTCCAAAAAAAAACGATGAACTACTTCACACCATGAAAGATTCTAGAGCGACACTGTGCACCCTGGGCATTCACAGATCTCTTCCCAGCAGACAATGATACCAACCCTACCAAAGACCACGCACACAATAATATTATCAGCCTCAACCCAGACCATACGATGTCAATAGGAATCGTGCTAGACCCCCTAAGCACAAACAAAATCAAGCTCAAGCAACCACCTCCCGCCCATCTGGGAATAAACAACAATTTTGAAACGTTGGTCGAGGGTCTGTGCGACCACCCCTTGTTTCCACAGCCTACTTGCCCATTTGGCCACCGCCTCCAGAGTTTCCATCATGCCTGACAACGAATTACATGGGACCGCTGGGTCCTCGAAATAGTTCAGTCCGGTTACTCTATCCCATTCATATCCTATCCTCCTACCCTTCCCCATCCCTCTTCAGGGACCCCTCTCACAAGCTCCTCCTTCGTGTAGAAGTGGCGCACCTCCTCCAGCTAGGTGGTGCTGTGCTGATGCAACATCAAGGGAAAGGGTTCTACTCCCATTACTTCCTGACCCAGAAAAAAAACGGGGGGATGGAGGCCTATATTAGTCCTATGCCGATTGAACAAATTCGTGAGGGTACAAAAATTCAAGATGGTCACACTGGACACAATAATTCCTGCACTGGATCAAGGGGACTGGTTTACAGCCCTCGACCTACAGAACGCTTATTTTCATATATCAATTCATCCAGCTCACAGACACTTCCTACAATTCACAATCTGTCACAACCATTTTCAATACAGAGTTCTTCCTTTTGGCCTCTCCACAGTGCCGAGAGTCTTTTCCAAGACTCTAGCCAGGGTCGTGGCTTACCTCCGCAAACATGGGATCACGCTGTTCCCCTACCTGGACGATTGCCTCGTCAAGGGCAACTCCTATGGCGAAACACTTCAAGCTACCCATTTCGCCATCTCCCTCTTCCACAGCCTAGGTCTCCAAATAAACATCCAAAAATCCATCCTGACACCTACACAACAGATCGAGTTCATCGGAGCTCATCTCGACTCAATCCAGAGCAGGGCCTCGCTCCCATATCACAGATTCCTCGCTATCACACAGCTCATACACATGCTCTCTATTTGTCCCAGGACACAGGCAAGAATCTGTCTACAGCTCCTTGGTCACATGGCAGCCACCACCATCATGGTCCAGTACGTCAGGCTACACATGAGATGTCTTCAGAGCTGGCTCAATTTCAATTTCAAACCCAACAGACACATCTTAGGGACGCTGCTAACTCCTCCTTCCAATGTTATAGCTGCCCTACATTGGTGGACAAGACCAGAAAACCTCTGCATGGGGGTTTCCTTCCAGCAACGATCCCCAATGCTCATGCTCACCACGGACGCTTCCCTAATCGGTTGGGGAGCGCATTGAGGGGGACACAGGGCACAAGGCCAGTGATCTGCATCAGAGACGCACCTACACATAAATCTTTTAGAGCTCAGAGCAGTGAGGTGAGCATGCCTTCACTTTCTTCCCCTCATGAACAAATCTATTCAGGTCTTAACAGACAACATAGCATGTATGTACTACATCAATAGACAAGGGGGAGCCCGATCACATTCCCTTTGCATGGAAGCCATCCGGCTATGGAATTGGTGCATACAACGTCAAATACAAATCATTGCTTCCTACCTATCAGGCTGCCACAACACTACTGCTGACACACTCAGCATGCACTTCTTGACAGAGCATGAATGGGAGCTGCATCCCGCAATACTTCAACAGCTCTTCTTCCTCTGGGGCACCCTGTCAATAGACCTCTTTGCCACAACCCAGAATCAAAAATGTTCCCTGTTTTGCTCCACCTCACAGCCTGGTTCCTTCATGCTTCCAAACCCATGAACTAGCCTGTTCTGAGCAAGTCCGATATGTCCTCCTGCACAGTAGAAAAGACTCCACTCATAAAACCTACCTGCAGAACTGGAAGCGTTTCGCCCTCTGGTGCTCACGTAATCACTTAACGCCCAATACGGTGACCCTCCGTAACATTCTAGACTACCTACTGAAACTAAAACAGGATGGACTTTCGCTTAGCTCCATCAAAGTACACCTGGCGGCGCCTACCACCTTCCATGACCTGTTAGAAGGTTATTCACTTTTTACCCACCTCACCATAAAACGATTTCTCACGGGCCGGCAAAATCTGTACCCTGAAATTTACCCAACGGCGGCTACGTGGAACCTTAACCTTGTTCTTCACACTCTCATGAAACCTCCATTCGAGCCCTTGGCTACCTCCTCTCTTCTCCATATGTCCACGAAGATAGCTTTCTTAGTTGCAATAACATCAGCAAGGAGAGTAGGTGAAATAAGCACCCTGATGGCCCATCCTCCCTACACAATCATCTTCAAAGATAAAGTCACTCTGAGACCACATCCTAAATTTCTCCCTAAGGTGGTATCCACCTTAACCAACCTATACACTTACCTACTTTCTATCCCAAACCTCACAAGACTCCACACAAGGCAACCCTGCATACTCTCGATGTCAGGCGAGCAATTGCTTTTTACTTAGCTAGGACTAAGCCATTTCGTAAATCTCCACGACTCTGTCTCCATCACCGAAAGATCGAAAGATACGGCTATCTCTAAACGTCTATCCCAGTGGATCTCTGACTGCATCAGATCCTCTTACCGTATTCAAAATATTCAACTGCCCGAAAGCATTAGAACTCATTCCACTCGAGCTCTGTCAACATCTGTTGCCTTCCTACATAACGTACCCATTTCTGATATCTGTAAAGTGGCTACATGGTCCTCTGAACACACGTTTGCCAAACACTATGCTCTCACGCAAGACACCACGGCAGACACCATAGCAGGCCATACAGTACTCTCTACAGTACTCATTGCCACATCATGCATTTAAGGATTAATAACAAGAATTTTGGTTATAAATTGGGGACACATCAGTTGGAAGTAACAGAGGAGGAGAAGGACCTTGAAGTATTGGTTGATCACAGGATGACTATGAGCCACCAATGTGATATGGCCATTTAAAAAAGCTAATGTGGTCTTGGGATGCATCAGGCGAGGTATTTCCAGTAAAGATAAGGAGGTGTTAGTACTGTTATACAAGGCACTGGTGAGACCTCATCTGGAATATTGTGTGCAGTTCTGGTCTCCCATGTTTAAGAAGGATGAATTCAAACTGGAACAGGTACAGAAAAGGGCTACTAGGATGATCCGAGGAATGGAAAACCTGTCTTATGAAAGGAGTCTCAAAGAGCTTGTCTTGTTTAGCCTAACCAAAAGAAGGCTGAGGGGAGATATGATTGCTCTTTATAAATATATCAGAGGGATAAATATCAGGGAGGGAGAGGAATTATTCAAGCTTAGTACCAATGTGGACACAAGAACAAATGGATATAAACTGGACATTAGGAAGTTTAGACTTGAAATTAGATGAAGGTTTCTAATCATTAGAGGAGTGAAGTTTTGGAACAGCCTTCCAAGGGGAGTAGTGGGGACAAAAGACATATCTGGCTTCAAGACTAAGCTTGATAAGTTTATGGAGGGGGAGGTATGATGGGATAGCCTAATTTTGGCAATTAATTGATTTTTGATTATTAGCAGGTAAATATGCCCAATGGTCTATGATGGGATGTTAGATGGGGTGGGATCTGAGTTACTACAGAGAATTCTTTCCTGGGTGTTGGCTGGTGAGTCTTGCCCACATGCTCAGGGTTTAGCTGATCATCATATTTGGGGTCGGGAAGGAATTTTCCTCCAGGGCAGATTGGCAGAGGCCCTGGAGGTTTTTTGCCTTCCTCTGCAGCATGGGGCACGGGTCACTTGCTGGAGGATTCTCTGCACCTTGAGATCTTTAAACCACGATTTGAGGACTTCAATAATTCAGGCATAGGTTAGGGATTTGTTACAGGAGTGGGTGGGTGAGATTCTGAGGCCTGCGTTGTGCAGGAGGTCAGACTAGATGATCATAATGTTCCCTTCTGACCTTAAAGTCTATGAGTCTATCTCCAAAGTCCCACTGACCATAGTGGGAACTGCTATACATTCACCTAGAGTGGAGCACCCATAGGGACAGCACTCGAAGAAGAAGGGGAAGTTACTCACCTTGCAATAACTGAAGTTCTTCAAGATGTGTGTCCCTATGGGTGCTCCACTCCCCACCCGCCTCCCCTCTACTGCGTCCCAACCAGGCACTGCTACTGAAAATCTCCGATCAACAGCGCCAGGACGCACCGACACCTAGAGTGGAGCACCCACAGGGACACACATCTTGAAGAACTTCAGTTACTGCAAGATGAGTAACTTCCCCTTACGTCTTCATCTGAAATTTGTGACTAAAGTAGTGTTGAAATTCTAGCTCCGTCCAGCAATGTACTTACAAATTTCTTTCATAAGCCTCATTCTCATAAAGGATGAAGAAAGACTCCATATCTTTCAGAAGCGTGTTAGCTTTTTACTTGGGCAGATTGATTAGATTATCATCCCAACAGTTAATAGTAATTGCAGACAGGATGAAGGGTGTTCCAGTCTCAATTCAGAGAGTCTCATCGTGGATTTCTTCCTGCCTATGTATGTGCTATGACATTGCCAACATAACCTCACCAAGTAGGGTGATAATAGGAGCAGAGCATGCTAACTAAGGTGCCTATAATATGTCTTAGTAGTCCAGAATGATGCCAAGTTCAGACGACTAGTCCTTTAGACATTACTCAAGTGCACTCCAAAACCACCTCCATACTGAACTGCTTGTGTGTTATCTGAAGTGGAATGGATATGTGCAATCGTTTGAAGAAGAAAAAACAGCTACCTGTTCTGTAACTATTGTTCAGTATGTGTTGCGTATGTTATTCCACAACCCACCCTCCTTCCCCTTTCTATTGGACTCTGTCCAGTAAGAAGGAACTGACGTCGGGGGTGGCTGCACCCTTTATACCCTCGTGCATTAGCACAAGGCAGCAGAGGGCATAAGCTGCCCCAACGGGTTCAACTAAGGGAAAAATCTCTGGCTCTGATGCACCGGGCATGCTCATACCTGAATGGACGTGGGCAACACATCTTGAACAACAGTTACAGAACAGGTTGCTAACCATTTTTTTAATTATTAAAGAATTCTGATTTACTGGGTAATGTCATTACAACTTGAACTCACTTCTGGTAACTGAAGTGCCTCATTTATGGGTATCGCATGCATTAATATTTGGCACTAACAAAAAGTTCACTTCAAAATAAAAAAAACATAAAGGTGTGGCACTCACTTTCCTTTACAGATGCTCCCCGGGTTACACAAGACCCGACTTATGCAAATTCACACTTACGGAAAAAGTTCCATAAACCAGAAATAGGATTTTTGAGTTGCGGAAATTTTTGCGTAACATACGGGTATACATTTCCGACTTACACAAAATTTTAGTTACGCAACGCTTTCCGGAATGGAACGATTGTGTAAGTCGGGGGGGGCGTCTGTATTGTGCGCTGTCTCAGAAAGGAATTAACATTTCTGGGGAGAAAAGTGGGGTGTGCACGAAGGAACGGCAGTGACATTAAAGGAACCAGAGAGTGTAGCTGTTTAATTAGACAGTTGTTTGTATTAATTTCAGTGGAAGCAATACACTTTTTTGAGTACGTGCATGACTGACTATTGAGAACTAGTGATTTTTATGAACCTTTATCTCTCTTCTCATGTCTTGCATATTAATTGTTTTGGCTCAAATAATTTAGTCTTACAGAAGCATTTGCTATAGAGCCAAAGGAGTATATTAACAAGCTAAAGTGCTCTGTCTTTGGCCCTCTGCTCTCTATCACCTGTTCCAATCTCTCTCTATCAGGGGCTTTTACAAAGAGTGTAACAGCAGAAAACTTCCAAAGCAGGCCATATGTTACTTATTGATGGGGTTGTGAAAGAGAGTCCTCGATCCCAGTAACGGATGTCCTTAAACAGGAGGAAACCCAATTTTGATGTCTCATTGCTAACAGCATTAGCTCGGGAATGTTCCAGGTATGCCTAAGGCTGTTCCACTCTGATATCTCCCAGCTGATCGGTTTGTGGCAAGATGTCTTGAGGGATCTACAACCAATTTGGGGATTTGGGAGAAGGATATTTAAGTGCTTGCGTACTGATAATTGACGGAATAAATACAGACCGTGCTTCCTTCTGCCCCTGCCCGCCTCCCCCCCCAACCAAACCTGCCACTAGCAAGGAATTTAAAGTACAGTAGCACATTTTGACAATCACCAGTTGTCAGATGTGTCTCTGTATTTGACTAATGGAGTCTTCTTTCATTATCACTGACTTTATTTCAAGTCAGTGTTAGGCGCTATTTCTTAATCTGTTGCTTTTATAATCATCCCCATGCTCTATAACTTGTTCTCACGTGAGTAATTTTCTAGAAGTATCAAGAAAGCTATCTGGTAGCTTTCCAGCAAGAAGCAGAACTATGATGTGTAAAATAAACTGACCTGTTTCTACAGCCCAAAATTTCCCATTAACTTCAGATGCTGTGTTGATGGGTACCATATTTGGATCTATAGTAAACCAATAGAAGTGCAATTAGTCTCTGTAGTTTTTCTGATTTCAGTGTTGCCTACCGGCCTGATTCTGCAGCCCAGTTGGCAATCAGAATTCCTAGTGATTTCAAAGTGATTTCCCATGTGATCTGGATGCAGCATTGGGTCCTTAGTTGCTTGTTTTCCACATATAAATTGATTGGTTATATTTTGATAGGATGCCTTTCCAACTAAAACCAGTGGGGCAGAATCTCAAAACTGTTGTTTTTTACTATAAATTGCTTTTGTTTTTAAAAAAACACATGAAGTTTTAGATAGTCAAGACTGTCACTTTTGAATTTAGGTTCTTCAGAGCATGTATTGGCAGAACCTGTACCAAGCCAGCTTATTGCCAATGGGCCTTGATTTCACAACAAAACCCATCAAAATATGGGACTGATGAACAGAGAGCATTTTTTCTGTTCCTCTGCAGGAAACTGTAATTAGAATGCTGATATCCTTGACTTTTTACAAGACATTTAATATTTAAACAGTCTCCACTGTAAGTAGGGCAGTAAAGCCAGGTGTGGGCAGGTAATGACTTCATGATGATGACTATTTGAGAGTGCCAGAACTGTTGTTTTAAGCATTGGTTAGTAATGTGGAAGAATTGTAATAGTTAAAGCTATGTAAGTTGTGTAGGCCCCAGAATTTGACTTACCTTAATCTAATGGGGAATCGATAACTGTCACTGAGGAATTTCTGCTCTACTATCCAGTTTGTCATTGAGGCTTCATATGAGTAAAACCCTAATCCTTTTCTTTAAAATTATGTATAATTTTTTTTCTGCATAGTCTTCAGCATTCCTGATTGAAGTACAGCAAACAGTGACAGGTCTCCTTGTTGATGATCTTTGCTGATCACTTTTGCTGCCTCCAGGATGTGCAGAGCACCTCTTAAAAGGAAGAGGGGAGATCCTAGTGAGCTTTTCTCAGCTCCTGCTTCCCACTTGTCTCTCTCTTCAACCACATTACCATTGGTGCTGTCATCTTCTACTATCCAACCATAGTACCTCCTGCCCCAGTGATATCCCTCACTCACACCTGCAAGAAGCTTTCTGGTCCCCACAAAGTCCTGTACAGCCAGTATAGTCACTGATCAGTGAAATGCTACAAGTTGAGTGCTAGACATCAGCCACAGCAAGGCAACTGCCAGCCTTGCATGAAATTAGAAAGTGTTGGGGATTCAGCTGAAGAAAACAGAGGAAATTTTTAAAGTTTAAAACTAGAGTTGTTCCCAGGAAACCACAATAAAGTGTTTTTCTTTCTCAGGCTGGGGAAAGCAAATGGGATAAAATTACACTTTTAACCAAACAGCCATTTTTAATGGGACCACAGAGACCCTGATGTGTTGAGCTCCCTCTGCTGGCTGTGCAGCAGCGTACTAACAAGCCGTACCTCAAAGCTATGACAATTGACTTGGGGGGTTCAAACAGCACAGTGAAGACACATTCCATTTCAGCAAAAAGAAGAACAGGAGTACTTGTGGCACCTTAGAGACTAACAAATTTATTAGAGCATAAGCTTTCGTGGACTACAGCCCACTTCTTCGGATGCATATAGAATGGAACATATATTGAGGAGATATATATACACACATACAGAGAGCATAAACAGGTGGGAGTTGTCTTACCAACTCGAGAGGCCAATTAATTAATTAGTTGGTAAGACAACTCCCACCTGTTTATGCTCTCTGTATGTGTGTATATATATCTCCTCAATATATGTTCCATTCTATATGCATCCGAAGAAGTGGGCTGTAGTCCACGAAAGCTTATGCTCTAATAAATTTGTTAGTCTCTAAGGTGCCACAAGTACTCCTGTTCTTCTTTTTGCGGATACAGACTAACACGGCTGCTACTCTGAAACATTCCATTTCAGATCCATTAAAAATGTTGAATGAGGGTCTGAGCAGAGAAGCACAACTACTATAAACGTGGAGAGTTGATTTCCAATCCCTACAAGGGGAAAAGTTGAAAGTTCAAAGCAAAATATTTGTAACTGCTTAACCTGGTCTTTTTTCCCCTTGCCATAAAAAAACGATCCTGTTTCTGTATTTGTTTACTTGAGTGTATATAAAAAGTATTGTATTACTTTGCACCATTATATAAAATAGTGAATTTGAAAACATTCGTCTTTGTTTAAATCAATATTTCATCTTTATTATTGTTTCTTGGGTGGGTGTGAATTAATGAGCAGCTAATTGAAACACCGAGGAGTGTTTGTGCTAACAAATTGGGCTTTCATTCTCTAGAAGTGCCCAGCACAATATGCATGAAGTGTGCTTACCCCACGTACAAGTAATTATAAAAAAAAAACAAACAAACAGAAAACTTAATCTGTTCTTGAATACTGTGTGCATAATAGCAGCTGAGTCAGAAAGCACTGATGTAGGTTATCAGCTACTCCCAGGTCACTTAATCTCCAGGAAATACCTCAAGTCTCTAGCACCATTCTACATGTTGAAACCAACAAAAAATACCAGTCAAACTGATAGGGTAACCAATGATAAGAGTTGAACCAACATCTGATCTGACCACCATTTCACACTGACATGTCAATCATTCAGAACCTCAGTGAATGAGTGTTAGGTGGCTGACTGCATATGTGTTATTCTCCAGGTAATATTCAAAATACCTTCATGATGGTTTTGTTTTTATACTCACATCAATTAAGGTGCCTATTTTATACTTTATTGGTGTTTGCACCTCCATTGAGGAAATTGTCAGTATTTTACACAATTCTACCTTCCAACTGTTTTAATTGAGAAGAACAAAGTGGGTTAGGTAATTTCTTTTATGGACCAATTTCTGTTGGTGTAAGACAAGCTTTCAGGTTTTACAGAGCTCTTCAGGTCACCATTGAGAAATGTCAGTCTTTTCTAATATGGACATTTTTTTTACTTTCTTATCAAGCAAAGCTTCCTTAAGCCATTTATCAGGGCAGATATTACTTTGAAACATATTTACTAGTTGTTTGTTATATACATCAGTAAGTGTCATTTATCTCATATTGTATAATAGATGAGACACAGGAGTAGAGGCTCTTGACGGAAAAACTGTTGGCATGCAAGCTGTAAAAACAAACAATGGAATTGTCTTTTGAAGTCATTTTTCACATCCTAAAGGGCTGTTTTCTCTCTAGGCTTAACATTCTCGTGTGTGAAGATATATTTATGAGGCTGCAGCTGGCTGGAAGACTGCTTCCAGCCATGTTGTGTGCAAGTTTCCAGTAACAGACACTTAAGGAAAAATGCTAGATGCCATCAATATTTTTCCTGTTCTGATTATGGCATTTCCTATTTGTTTCAGTCGGTAGTTCAGCAAAATATACAAGTAAGTAAATGGTGTTCTAGGGACACAATAAGACGTCATTATAAAGAGCTCTGGCTCAAAAAAGGCTCTCAAGATTACGTCTGTGAAATGTTTGTAAGTGTGCCTTCAAAAATCTGGAAGGGGGGGAAGAAAAGTATATGCTATTAGGGTAGATAGATCTTTCACTTGCAATCATCTGTTTTTTTTCCAGCTTTGTGTGCTTTTTTTTCCTCCCGTGGATGCTGTTGTGGGAGACTTACCGTAGACTCAGAATAACTTTTAGTCACCAATATACAGTAAGTACATGGTGCTCTCATGTCCTAAAGTTGCTTAACAATCCAGCCAATAACCCCTAATATTCACAGTCTAAGTAGTGGCTAACTAAAAAGTACCTCATACTGTAGTAACTGCACTGAATATGCTGTTCTAATAATTGTGCAGCTTATGGCTGGGAGTCAATGTGCTCCAGTGGATAGACCACTGGACTGGGAGTTAGGAGATCTCTCCACTCATTGACCTGCTGCATAACTTAAAATAAGTCATGTTGCCTCTTTGTAAAATAGTGATGGGGTCCCCTCCTTTATAAAGCACTTCTAGATATCATATAAAATGTTTGATAGGCTTAATTCCCATATCACACCCTCGCACAGAAGTGCCTGGAGTGGTTTTTCATGTACTTAAACATTAACTTTCAAATTAAGAAGATGAGAGTTGTTTCACTGATCAAAAATTTAGCCCCAGCATTTTAGAGCTTAATTCCATAAAATTAGCAACCTAAATCCCTATGTAGGCACTAAATGAAAGCAGTCTGAGTTTTCAAATGAGTGCCCACAGAAGTGAGTGCTCAGCACATCTCAAAAATTAAGCCACATTTACTTAGTGGTTACATATGGTTTTAGATGGCTAATTTTAGCATGCAAATTTGAAAATTTTTACCAGAAAATAACTCTTCAAAACAACTACGCTTAACAAACTTTGTTTAGCTTGTCTACAAAGTAGCTTTTTCAATCTTGAAAAGAATAGGTGAAATAAACTATGTACTTAAAAAAAAAATTGATAGTTGATCTGGCACTCTTCAGTTTAAAGCAGTGGTTCTCGGCCCATGGGCCACATGTGCCCCTGTTAGCACCCCGTTGTGGCCCAGCAGTGTGCTCAAAAAAATTCAGTTTTCTGCTCCAGTCCAGCAGGGGGCAGGGCCAGCTGAGGGGGAAATGGCGTCATGCTGGAGCTTTCCTGCCAACAGGGAAGGCAAAGCAGCCCCCTGTGGCAGGGGAAGAGCTCAGTGGTCCAACATAGGGCCCCCTGTTGGGCAAGTGGGTTCTGAAGGACCCTGGCCTGGGCAGGCCCCACTCCTGCTCCAGTCTGACTGATTGTGCCTCTCCCAAGAGGCAAGAGCAATTCCCAATTGGCCCCAGCTGTGCTGCCAGCTCAGCCCGGTGGACACAATCACCTCCCAGCGAGGCCGATGAGTACGGCAGGGCACAGGAGAGTGGGTCTCAGTGGGGAGGGGTCTGTGGCAGGGCTCTGGGCAGTGAGGGGTTTGTGAGGGGTAGTTTGTGTGTTAGGGCACTGGGCAGTTGTGGTGGTGGGGCTCGGCAGGGGGTGGAGGTGTGCAGGGCACTATGCAGTTGTGTAGGGTCTGTGGAGGTGTCTGGGTGGGAGGTGCTGGGCATAGGGGTCTGGGGGGGGTCTCTGGGCAGGGGAGCACTGGCCATAGGGAGCCGGGGGGGCACTGGGCAGGGGTTTCGATGTGGTGTGTGGTGCAGGCCTGCCCCCCAAGGGGCATGCTGGAAGCACAGAGCTGGGTGGGCCACCATGTGTCTAGTACAGTGATTCTCAACCTGCGGCCCACAATGGTAAATAGGTTGAGAACCACTGGTTTAAATGAAACAAAGCAACTTCCTCCCTTTCATGCACAAATTTCTTAATGCTGTATTTCTTTAGGGCTCCAAAGATAAATGGAAAAAGTAAATGAGCTTAGCCAGCTGTGATTTCTGGGAAACCTTCTGGTGATATTTTAATGTTTTCTATTTGAGGGGTGTCTTAAATAAAATATCACATGGAGTTTATTAGAAACTAGACCATTTATTCAAAGCTGGCCTAACATATTCAGCTAAATGATGGAGATCCAGACAGTAGTGGACAAATTTCTCTAATTTTCAACTCTTGCTATAGGCTGCATGAGTATTTGAACAACACATAGTGCTATCCATAACTGCTTTAATGGATACAGTGGCGAACAACTGGGAAAGAAAATGACACAGTCATACATGAATGATCTATATTCCTTCCTTCCTTCCTTTTGTATGTTTTTTTCCTTTGTCACCACTTTTCAGGCACAAAAAGTTGAATATCCCTTGTACAGCCTATCTGAGTCAGGCCTCAAACTTTTTCTTGTAATGGTTTTATTACCAATGTGAAACTCCAACACATCTATCTTGAAACTTGATGGTCATAGCAAGAGAATAGAGATGAGCTAAAACTGAGTCTGACAATTGATTTCAGCATTCCAGCTGAGTTAGTTACCCTTTTTAAAAACAAGATGAGTAGATTATAACTTTACAATATGTTTAGAGACCTATTCAGCCATACAAACACACATACTGAGCTATGCTGTACAGCTAAAGTAGTTGGGCCCAACCCTTGAGCTGTCTAGAGCAGTTGTACCCTACTGGTCTGGCCAGTTGACCATGTTTGATGGTACAGGTGAGCATAGCTGTAAACATCTTTTGGGGAAAACATTATCTGCATATAATTACATACATTTGCATAAAGTGTTGCTGGATGGTGCTTAGGCTTTCAGCTCCTCTAACACACATATCAGTAAATTAATTCTGCATCACCCCCAGCTCCATGTCAATTAAATCTGTACCCTCCAGCAGCTCCATAGTCAGTCAATTCTGTATGCTCCCAGTCCCACATCAATTAATGGATAGGTATATTGTACATTTTGCAAACTTGGATTTGGGGGGTAGTAAGGAGAGTCATCAGAAATGTATGTTGGTATCTCCCTTCCTGCAAGTGATGATAAAGATCATTGTGTTAAATGAAGGGTGGGGGGTAGTTCTCTTTTATGGACACCCAGCCAGCCAGTTAGTTACAAAAACCTTGTTAGTAGCTGTTCTCTACTTGCTTTACCTGTAAAGGGTTAACAAGTCCACAGGTAAAAGGAAGGGAGTGGGCACCTGACCAAAAGAGCCAATGAGAGGGCTAGAACTTTTTAAAATTGGGGGAAAAAACTTTCCCTTTGTCTGTCTGTCTGTTCTCCGGAGAGAGGAGAGACATAGCAGCAATGCTATAAGAAGCTTTAAGACAGGTATGGAAAATCATCAGATCATACCTAGAACTACTTATCTGAAACCCTAGATATGTAAGTAAATCAGGAAATATGTAGGATGGGGTGGGCAAACTTTGTGGCCTGAGGGCCACATCTGGGTGGGGAAATTGCATGCAGGGCCATGAATGTAGGGCTGGGGCAGGGGGTTGGGGTGTGGGAGGGAGTGTGGAGTGTGGGAGGGGGTGCAGTGTGCAGGAAGGGGCTCAGGGCAAGGGGTTGGGGTGGAGGAAGGGTGCAGGATGTACGAGGGGGCTTGGCAGGAGGTTGGAGTGCAGGAGGGGGCTTGGCAGGGGTTGGGGTGCAGGAGGGGTTGTGGAGTGCAGCAGGGGGCTCAGGGCAGCGGTTGGGGGGGAGCAGGGGGTTGAGGTGCAGGGTGCGGCAGGGGGCTCGGGGCAGGGGGTTGGGGTGCAGGAGGGGTTTGGTGTGTGGGCTCTGGCGCCACTTACCTGGAGCGGCTCCAGGGTGGCAGCGGGGCTCCGGCAGGCTCCCTGTCTGCCCTGGCCCTGCGCCGCTCCTGGAAGTGGCTGGCACCAGATCCCTGCGGCCCCTGGGGGAGGGACAGAGGGCTCTGCGCGCTACCCTTGCCTGCGGTTACCTCTTCCGAAGCTCCCATTGGCTGCGGTTCCACATTCCCAGTCAATGGGAACTGCAGGGGGCGGTGCCTGCAGGCGAGGGCAGCACACTGACCCCTCTGTCCCTCCACCCAGGGCCGCAGGGATCTGGTGCCAGCCACTTCCAGGAGCAGCAAGGGGCCTGCAGGACCATGGGGATGGCAATCCCGCAGACTGGATCCAAAGCCCTGACGGGCCAGATCCGTCCCACGGGCTATAGTTTGCCTACCCCTGGTCTAGGAAGATGCGATTAGGGTCATTTCTTTTATTTCTTATTGGCTTGTGGATTCCTCTGTGCTAACCCCCAAATGCTTTTGTTTTGCTGGTAGCCATTAAGCTGGACCTCAAGAAAACCATTCTTGATGCTTAATTATGATATTTGCTCTTCTTAAATCTGGCAATAGCCTAAGTTCCAGATGTATTTTCTTTCTTTTTGTTTTTACTAACATTTACCTTTTTTAAGAACAGGATTGGATTTTTGTGTCCAAAGAGGTTTGTGCACATGTTTAATTAGCTGGTGGCAACAGCTGATTTCCTTTTGTTTTCTTTCCCAGCTCTTCCCCAGAGGGGGGATGAAAGGGCTTAAGGGTATCCTACAGGGAGGAATTCCCAAGTGCGCCTTCCTGGGTCCCATGGACTTGCACTTGGGTGGTGGCAGCATCTACCCATACAAGGTCAGAGAAAAGCTGTAACCTTGGGGGTTTAATACAAGCCTGGAGTGGCCAGTATTAATTTTTTTAAATCCTTGCGGGCCCCCACCTTCTGCACTCGAAGTGCCAGAGTGGGGAATCAGCCTTGACACTTATAAACACAGTTTAGTTATATCTTGGAGTGTGAAAAAGCCTCAAGTATTGGTCATTACATATTGCTCCTATTATCCCCACTCCCGTCCCGATTTTTCACACTTGCTGTCTGGTCACCCTATACATAAGACTTCAGCGTCCATGTTTCAGATTCTTATTGAGTTTGCTGGCTTGAAAGTCCCTCTGGAACACATCCACGGCTTGGATGAGTCATTCAGTCCTTCCTTCAATGCTTCAGTCAGAGAACACTTCAGCCTCCTTGATCACTCAATTACAGACCTCACAGTCGCAATACTCCAACAAAAAAACTTCAGAACCAGACTCCAGCGAGAAACTGCAGAATTGGAATTAATTTGCAAACTGGATACCATGAAATTAGGCTTGAATAAAGACTGGAAGTGGATGGGTCATTACACAAAACTGTTTCCCCATGCTAATTTTTTTCTCCTACTGTTTCTCACACCTTCTTGTCAACTGTTGGAAATGGGCCATCCTGATTATCACTACAAATGTTTTTTTCTCCTGCTAATAGCCCACCTTAATTGATCACTCTCATTATAGTTAGTATGGCAACACCCATTTTTTCATGTTCTCTGTGTACATATATCTTCCTACTGTATTTTTCACTGCATGCATCCGATGAAGTGGGTTTTAGCCCATGAAAGCTTATGTTCAAATAAATTTGTTAGTCTCTAAGGTGCCACAAGCACTCCTGGTTCTTTCAGTTTATAAAGAAGTTGCTCCAGAGGTAGGAAGCAGGATTGAAGACAAAATGGAGAAGATGCAGCTGCCTGGGTTGGTGAAATTTAATTATAGAACATGCCAATAGTTTGGGATGTCTACCCTGTTTGGCAATCTGCTATGAGGTAGGTACTCTCAGGTGTGAGACACTTCAGACAGCATGACCTGGTGAATGCAAAAAGTGTAAAGATCAAATCAGAGTTGAAGGCAAGGAAACAGACTAAATGGAAAATATTCCTGGGAGGTCAGGGGGAAAACAATGTCTGTTAGCTATTTGCATAAAACTAAAGTAAAAACCAGTCTTCCTTCAAGGACTGTAATTAGTGAGACAACTTTGCAGGCAAAGTGTACTAAATTAAGGAATAAATGCACAAAAACAAATAAGTTCAGAGCTGCTGAAAAGAATCTGGCTGAAAAATGTCACGTTAAAAAAAAAAAACTAAGAAAAAAAGTGAAAAGTTAAAAGGAGCTTTTTCACAAATTGACATTGCACAGCTCACTGGGGACTAAATAGTTGGGGATAGTGCAAGTAATAAAGTATTAAAAAGTAAAATTCATAAAGTGTTTGAAAAATGAGTGTTGGAAAAAAGAATGCTTGGTGTAATAATGGAACCAACTCACCCCATTCCTGATGACGTGGCATTATCAAAAGTTCTACCAACTGGAGGATGTAGAGCTAGAAGGCCACGCTGCAGACGGCAACACCACTGAAGTTATGATTCTGTTGATTTTTACCTTTCTACCATTAACTTGCCCATGGAATTACGCATGCTCCCAGACCGTGTCTGCACGGGGGCTAGTGAAGTGGAGAGTGGAATAACACCCCCAGCCAGCAGAACAAAGGAACCAGGTGTTGGAAGGGAGACAACTCGAGAGAGAGAGAGACACTGAGAGAGGAGTATGAAACTTTGGGCAGCAGTGGGGAAGAGATAGGCAGGCTTTTGTAGCAGGAAGGTCTTGTTTAATTGAAGGACCGACCAGAAAAAGCTAGCTGACCTAGAAAGAGGCTCCATGTTTCTGAAGAGAAATCATAAGCTGTAATAGGGAAAATCCCTGAAAATTCTGCCCAAGCCTTAAGAACTCTTCAGAGTGCTGAGGAACATATGGCAATGAAATGTATGTGGTCTATTTATTTTGTTTAGATCTGCATATCGCTCATGCTGTTGAGTGAGTCTGTACGTCTATTGGCTATCACTGTTACGTGCCCCTGAAGAGACTAACTGTAAAGCCAAGCATCCATGCGGCTAGAGTTCTGGGTCACTGTGTGCAGTGCGAGAGTAAGGGGGTCAGTACTGTACCAGTGGCCGGGCAATTGGATGGCAGGGTCTCAGTTCTGAGAAGGGGGTGTTAGACAAATGATCAGCACCGTGAGAGTTTGCCTAGAGACACCAAGCCAATGGCAGTGTTTGGACTCTCTTCAGTCTCCACAGGCTTAAAGCAGTCTGGTACAGCTCAGCTAGATCTGTCATACATGGCTCCAAAAGCAACCATGATTCCTAGTACTGACCCTGGCAATAGCACTACTGGCTAGCTGCTCTCCATCCAGGTCTGTCAGCAAAGAAACCAAGCAGTGGGGGCTTCTTAACTGAAGTAATCCTGTTTTTTACATTGGGCCTGCCATTTTTCTGTGAAGCTGTAGCTTGGAATCTGGCTGTAGAGATATGATTCAGTTGTGGCTTTGCCCTGGTTTTATTCTTTGCTGCTGATTTGGGCTCCACTCCTGCAAGTCACCCCACATAGGGCAGACCCATGCATTCACACAGAGCAGCTTGCAGGATTGGGTCCTTAAGAGGAAATTTGTTTGTGTCTAGGTAGAAGAGACTAACTAAGCCCTGGTCTACACTACGAGTTTAGGTCGAATTTAGCAGCATTAAATCGATTTAACCCCGCACCCGTCCACACGACGAAGCCTTTGTTTTCGACTTAAAGGGCTGTTAAAATCGATTTCTGTACTCCACCCCCAACGAGGGGATTAGCACTGAAATTGACCTTGCCAGGTCGAATTTGGGGTAGTGTGGATGCAATTCGATGGTATTGGCCCCCAGGAGCTATCCCATAGTGCTCCATTGTGACTGCTCTGGACAGCGCTCTCAACTCAAATGCATTGACCAGGTAGACAGGAAAAGGCCCGCGAACTTTTGAATCTCATTTCCTGTTTGGCCAGCGTGGTGATCTGCAGATCTCATCAGCAGAGGTGACCATGATGGAGTCCCAGAATCGCAAAAGAGCCCCAGCATGGACCAAACGGGAGGTACGAGATCTGATCGCTGTATGGGGAAACGAATCCATGCTATCAGAACTCCGTTCAAAAAGACGAAATGCCCAAACTTTTGAAAAAATCTCAAACGGTATGAAGGACAGAGGCTATAACAGGGACCCGCAGCAGTGCCACATGAAACTTAAGGAGCTGAGGAAAGCCAACCAAAAAACCAGAGAGGCAAATGGCCACTCCAGGTCAGAACCCCAGACATGCTGCTTCTATGATGAGCTGCATGCCATTCTAGGTGGTGCAGCCACCACTACCCCCCCCCTGTGCTTTGACTTGGTCAATGGAGTAGCACGCAACAGGGATGCGGGTTTGGGGGACGAGGAAGAAGATAGCTCACAGCAAGGAAGTGGAGAAACCTTTTTCCCTGACAGTCAGGAACTGTTTCTCACCCTGGACGTGGAGTCAGTACCCTCTGAACCTACCCAAGGCTGCCTTCCGGACCCGCCAGACGGAGAAGGGACCTCTGGTGCGTGTACCTTTGTAAATATTATACATGGTTTAAAAGCAAGCATGTTTAATGATTAATTTGCCCTGGCATTTGCGGCCAGTACAGCTACTGGAAACGTCTGCTAACGTGTCTGGGGATGGAGCGGAAATCCTCCAGGGACATCTCCATAAAGCTCTCCTGGATGTACTCCCAAAGCCTTTGCAAAAGGTTTCTGGGGAGGGCAGCCTTATTCCGTCCTCCATGGTAAGACACTTTACCATGCCAGGCCAGTAGCACATAGTCTGGAATCATTCCATAACAAAGCATGGTCCCGGTGTTTGCTGGCATTCAAACAACATCTGTTCTTTATCTCTCTGTGTTATCCTCAGGAGAGTGATATCATTCCTGATCACCTGGTTGAAATAGGGTGATTTTATTAAGGGGACATTCAGAGGAGCCTGTTCCTGCTGGGCTGTTTGCCTGTGGCTGAACAGAAATGTTCCCTGCTGTTAGCCATGCAGTAGGGGGGAGGGGTGAAGCAATCATCCCAGAAAATTGTGTGGGGAGGGGCGGGGGGGGGGTTAGTTGGGTTTGTGCTGCACGTTAACCCGAAAACTGCAGCCCCTCCTCCTTTTAAATGGCCAACCCAATGGCTGCTTGGTATGGGAAATGAGGGCGCTGCTGTTTGAAACCATTCCCACATGTTATGAAGGTTAGAGAAACCAAAAGACTGTGTCTTACCATGGCTGCCTGCAAGCCAAATTCTGTTGCCCGGCCCTGCGTGAAAGATCTCTCACACCAAACTGGCATACCCTCAATGCTCCTCCCACACTGAAAGAACCCAGCAGAATGCGTGGAGGCAGACAATGTGTCAGAGTCCAGGAAAGCACAATATGAACGTGAGGACAGGTGGCGAGCCTAAGATAATAAGTGGCGGGCTGAAGATGATAGGTGGCATCAGCTTGGTGACAGAAGGCAAGAGGCAATGCTGAGGCTACTGGAAGAACAAACTGATATGCTCCGGCGTATGGTTGAGGTTCAGGAAAGGCAGCTTGAGCACAGACCACCGCTACAGCCCCTGTGTAACCAACCACCCTCCTCTACAAGTTCCATTGTCGCCTCACACGAGCATCATGTACCTTTTCCGGCCATCCTACGTTGATGTTAGTGAAACGTCCCTTGTGATTCACCAGGGCTTGCAGCACCATTGAAAAGTACCCCTTTCGGTTTATGTACTCGCTGGCTTGGCGCTCCGGTGCCAAGATAGGGATATGGGTTTCATCTATCGCCCCACCACAGTTAGGGAATCCCATTGCAGCAAAGCCATCCACTATGACCTGCATATTTCCCAGAGTCACTACCCTTGATAGCAGCAGCTCTTTGATTGTGTTGGCTACTTGGATCACAGCAGCCCCCACAGTAGATTTGCCTACTCCAAATTGATGCCTGACTGACCGGTAGCTGTCTGGCATTGCAAGCTTCCAGAGGGCTATCGCCACTCACTTGTGAACTGTGAGGGCTGCTCTCATCTTGGTATTCTTGCGCTTCAGGGCAGGGGAAAGCAAGTCATAAAGTTCCATGAAAGTGCCCTTAGGCATGCGAAAGTTTTGCAGTCACTGGGAATCATCCCAGACATCAGAGCCAGCTCTAGGTTTTTTGCTGCCCCAAGCAAAAAAAATTTTGGCTGCCCCCCCACCAGCCCTGGGCTCTCTCTCTCCCCTCCCCGCCCCCCCAACTGCACCCTCCTGCCACCCCAGCCCTGGGTCACTGGTAACTCGCTTCCAGGGCGGGTCATTCAGCAGGAATTTTGGATGTACACAGACCGGATTGGTTCCCATATGGTTACAGAACTGCAGTAAAGTGGAACAATTTTCAGCTTGTGTGATTGAAGGATATCTGGATGCATATTATAAGACTGTCCTACATAAATGAGGAAAGTTTAGGTGCCTTTATTATTCTTTTGTTCCATTCTTTGTTTCTATGGGGAATTTGCCAATGCAATATCACTGTCTTCCGTTTAAACAAATAAAACCAAAACTTAAAAAAAAAGGGGGGGGGAGAGCAGAGCTGGGGCAACATGGAGGTGCAGGGGGAGCCCAGGGCTAGGGTGGGGGGGCAGCAAAAAACCTAGAGCTGGCTCTGTCCCTACCATTCACAGCAAGCTGCAGCATGAGGTTTCAGTTCCACACTCCTTCCCCCTCCCTTTCCTGTTAATTGCAGCCGAGGGAATGCTGGGAAATGTAGTTCTTTCCCTGCTCCAGGGCTGGCTGTATAGGCAGGGAGCTAACCCATCTCATAGAACTGGAAGGGACCTTAAAAGGTCATCGAGTCCAGCCCCCTGCCTTCACTAGCAGGACCAAGTACTGATTTTGCCCCAGATCCCTAAGTGGCCCCCTCAAGGATTGAACTCTCAACCCTGGGTTTAGCAGGCCAATGCTCAAACCACTGAGCTATCCCTCCCCAAGGAACTACAGCTCCCAGGACTGGATTCTTGCACCCCTGCAAAGTTGCCGCCCCAAGCAACTGCTTGCTTTGCTGGTGCCTAGAGCCGGCCCTGCCAGACATGCAACACTATGCAGTCTCACCAGTCTGTGCTTGTTTCACGGGCCCAGAATCAGTGTTCCATGGCATGAACCTGCCCCATTAACACCATGATGTCCACATTGCCGGGGCCCGTATTTGAGAGAAGTCTGTGTCCCTGTCCTCATCACTCTCATGGCCGCGCTGCCATCGCCTCCTCACCTGGTTTTGCTTTTGCAGGTTCTGGTTCTGCATATACTGCAGGATAATGCGCATGGTGTTTACAGTGCTCATAATTGCGGCAGTGACCTGAGCGGGCTCCATGCTGTGCGATGGTGTCTGTGCTGAAAAAAGGTGCAAAATGATTGTCTGCTGTTGCTCTGATGGAGGGAGGGGCGACTGACGACATGGCTTACAGGGTTGTCACACAGAATGGCCCCCTTAAGGATTAAACTCAAAACCCTAAATTTAGCAGCCAATGCTCGAACCACTGAGCTATCCTTCCCCCCACTATTCATGGAGGGAGGGGGGAGAGAGGGGAGGAGCAAATGAATATAAAACAAATCTGGTCTCTTTATTGTTTTGATCCACTCCATCTCTCTTATACATCTTAGGCTGGCAGCAGATGGTGCAGTACGACTGCTAGCCATCGTAGTCTCCCATTTATGTCCTGGTGCCCCCGACCAACCTCACCGAGGTCGGCTAAAAGAGCACCCAGGCGACGACAACGACGGCTACCAGTCATAATGCACTGTCTGCTGCCAAAAGGCAATGAACTGATGCTGTGTAGCAGTGCAGTACCATGTCTGGCAGCACCCAGGAGATGTACGGTGACAGTAAGCTGAGCGGGCTCCATGCTTGTCATGGTATGTCGTCTGCACGGGTAACCCAGGAAAAAAGGCGAGAAACGATTTTTTGCCATTGCTTTCATGGGGGGGGGGAGGAGGGGGGAGCTGACGACATTTACCCAGAACCACCCGCAACAATGTTTTTGCCCCATCAGGCATTGGGAGTTCAACCCAGAATTCCAAAGGGCGATGGAGACTGCGGGAACTGTGGGATAGCTACCCACAGTGCAGTGCTCCAAAAGTCAACGCTAGCCTCAGTAGTGTGGACGCACTCCGCTGACTTAATGGTCTTAAGTGGGGACACACACAATCGACTGTATAAAATCGATTTCTAAACAATCGACTTCTATAAATTTGACCTAAGTTATTGAGTTAACCTGTCACTGAACCTTGGCCGAGTGATTCTTACTCTGTACGGTCCCTGCTTCTACAGTTGTGCACATGACCATATTTGCTTTTATACTTGTATCTTCCTTGCAAGCATCGAGGAGGAGGGATAGCTCACTGGTTTGAGCATTGGCCTGCTAAACCCAGGGTTATTAGTTCAATCATTGAGGGGACCACTTAGGGATCTGAGGCAAAAAATCAGTACATGGTTCTGCTAGTGAAGGCAGGGGGCTGGACTCAATGGACTTTCAGGGTCCTTTCCAGTGCTATGAGATAGGTATATCTTCATATTTAAAAAAAAAAATAGAAATCAGTTGATTAAGGAAGTGATAATCTATAATTGATAAGCTTTGTTCTCACCTGCAATTACAGGGGGAAATGCCAAAAAAGACATTTATACTTCTGATCTCCAGCTTTTCAAAAGATGTAATGGCCTGTTTAGTTCTCTTCTTTATGGCAATGGCAATGATCACACTGTGAACTTTTCCTTTTACTGGTTGAGCCTTCTACTATCTCTTTTCTCTGATTTAAATTGTACTTTGGGCTGAATTATTCTATCTCTTTGTCCAGCTCTTCTTTAGGTATCATTCTCATGCCCACTTATATAAACCTATCTCCAGTTCACTCTTTCTTTCCGTCAGCAGGAGAGGTCTTTTCCCCCACCCCCCTCTTGGAAGAAATAAGCTATTTTAACTTCTCTTCACTTCTAATTAAGTAGTTAATCTAACATAGCATATCTTTTCTGCACAGCAAACTTCTTTAATGCATGGATAAAATTAATGACCTCTGAGTAAATATGCTATCCTGACATGCCCACCTACTGGGTTTGATATTACTTTTGTATTCTTGTTCTAAAAACTGCGTTCTGCCAACATCTTCTTTAGCCAGACCATTTGTTCCAAGAGTCACGATAACCATACAGTAATTTATTTCCTCCTCCTTAGTCAATACAAAATGCAAAACTGGCTCACCAGCTTGTTGTAGATCAACTTCTTGACTCAGAAGTTCAACAGAGTTTTTTAAGAACCCTAAGCTGAACAGAACAAATGTAAATTTGCATTAAGAAACTGAAAATAGAAGCTTATTTAGATATGAATTACCAAGGGAGGTAGATGAGTCACTCTTCTTAGAAGGGTTCAAGAAGAGGTCAGACAAAATGACTCTCTTCAGTCTCCACAGACTTAAAGCAGGATGGATCTCTTCATGGCAGTCTGGCGCAGTTCAGCTAGATCTGTCATACATGGCTCCAAAAGCAACCATGATTCCTAGTACTGTCATGAGGTAGAAATGTCCCTGGCAATAGCACTACTGGCTAGCTGCTCTCCATCCAGGTTTGTCAGCAAAGAAACCAAGCAGTGGGGGCTTCTTAACTGAATTAATCCTGTTTTTTACATTGGGCCTGCCATTTTTCTGTGAAGTTGTAGCTTGGAATCTGGCTGTAGAGATATGATTCAGTTGTGGCTTTGCCCTGGTTTTATTCTTTGCTGCTGATTTGGGCTCCACTCCTGAAAGTCACCCCACATAGGGCAGACCCATGCATTCACACAGAGCAGCTTGCAGGATTGGGTCCTTAGAGGAAATTTGTTTGTGTCTAGGTAGAAGAGACCAACTAAGTTATTGAGTTAGCCTGTCACTGAACCTTGGCTGAGTGATACTTACTCTGTACAAAAACAACAAGGAGTCCAGTGGCATCTTAAACAGATTTATTTGGGCATAAGCTTTCGTGGGTAAAAAACCTCACTTCTTCAGATGCATAGAGTGAAAGTTGTAGATGCAGGCATTATATAATGACACATGAAGAGAAGGGAGTACCTCACAAGTGGAGAACCAGTGTTGACAGGGCCAATTCGATCAGGGTGGATGTAGTCCACTCCCAATAATAGATGAGGAGGTATCAATTCCAGGAGAGGAAAAGCTGCTTCTGTAATGAGCCAGCCACTCCCAGTCCCTATTCAAGCCCAAATTAATGGTGTTAAATTTGCAAATGAATTTTAGTTCTGTTTCTCTTTGAAGTCTGTTTCTGAAGTTTTTTTGTTCAAGAATACACCTCTACCCCGACATAACGTGACCTATAACACAAATTCGGATATAACGTGGTAAAGCAGTGCTCTGGGGGGACGGGGCTGCGCACTCCGGTGGATCAAATCAAGTTCGCTATAACGCGGTTTCACCTATAACGCGGTAAGATTTTTTGGCTCCCGAGGACAGCGTTATATCGAGGTAGAGGTGTAGTTACTTTTAAATCTGTTATAGAATGTCCATGGAGGTTGAAGTGTTCACCTACTGGCTTTTGTATGTTACCATTCCTGATGTCCAATTTGTGTCCATTTATTCTTTTACGTAGGGACTGTCCGGTTTGGCCAATGTACATAGCAGAGGGGCATTGCTGGCACATGATGGCATATATAACATTAGTAGATGTGCAGGTGAATGAGCCCTTGCTACCCCCTGATACTTACTCTGTACAATTCATCAAGGACTTGTCAGTCCCTGCTTCTATAGTTGTGCACATGACCATATTTGTTTTTATACTTGTATCTTCCTTGAAAGATAGAAATCAGTTGATTAAGGAAGTGATCATCTATAATTGATGCAAAACTGGCTCACCAGCTTGTTGAAGATCAATTTCTTGAGAACTTCTTCAACTCAGAAGTTCAACGGAGTTTTTTAAGAACCCTAAGCTGAACCGAACAAATGTAAGTTTGCATTAAGAAACTGAAAAGATAAGTTTATTTAGATATGAATTACCAAAGAAGATAGATGAGTCACTCTTCTTAGAAGGGTTCAAAAAGAGGTCAGACAAAATGCTTTAGGGAGACATAGCACAGAGGAAATCCTGCATCTTTTAAGGCAGCTGCACTACATCATGGAGTGGTTCTCATCCCTATCATCTTCCCTAGCATCCTCCTGATGAGGTTGCTGATGACTCTTCAGCACTTGCTTTGTACTGTCTTGCTGTATTTAATTTCATAAGAACATAACATAACAAAACTGGAGCTCTCTAACCATTATCATTATTATTTGTAGGATAATAATGCCTAAAGGTCTCAACTGCGATGGAGGCCTCATTGTGGTAGGCATTACACAAACACACTGTAAGAGACAATCACTGCCCTAAAGATCTTATTATCTAAATAGACAGGACAGACAAAGGGTGGGAGACAGGAAGGATTCTCATCCCCTTTTTTACAGAACTGAAATGTAGAGAAGTTCAGTCCAGGTCACACACAAATTGAACCCAGTTCTCCTGAGTTCCAGTCCAGTGCCTTAGCCATAAAACTGTCCTTCTATGCTCATCATTCTGTTTCCTATTGTTGGAACTCTGACACTTATTGGCCAGGGCAATATTTCATTTGGTAACTTACACTGGGTTTTCTGGTGTTCTTGAATTGGTCTTTTTTTTTTTAAATCCTCAGTTTCTTGTTCTGAGAAGGTATTGATACATCATAGTCCTATATGGGGTTTTGTAGTTCCAAAGGACTACATTTAAAGAGACACTATCAAGATTATTATCAAAGTTAAAAAAAAATCATAACTGTTTCACTAATGTTTTAAAGTTTTCTTTCACCAGATAAAATGTTAGCTTCAAATACCAACAACTATTTTAAAAGATTAAAAAGTGAACACAGAATTTAGCAAGTCTTGCATAATTATTAATCAAATTTGAAAACTTTTAATTAGCCTGTTCCAGAATTTGATTCAAGTTCTGATGGGGGGGAGCAAACCTGGAGCCTGATCCTATGAGGTGTTGTATATGCTAAATTCTCATTTGAAGCCAACGAGAGTTTAGGAAACTCTGTACCCTCCAGGACTGAGCCCATAGTTCTGATAGCACAGTTTATTATCCCTACAAAAACTATGGTGCATTCTCTAAAATGGCTCCTTGAAGTGCAGTGTTAGTACACTGTCAGCTTTAAAAGTTGCATCCCCAACACTGGGACATAGTTTTCAAAACTGGCTCAGCTTTTTATTAGTGTAGAGAGAGCAATGCTGTTTCTGTAAAATGAGAGCACCTCTCGGTTATTCTTGCCCAGTGGTCAGGATACTCTCTGTTAATTTGGCTGCTGTGCTCTTGTCATTACTTGTACTTTTTGTAGTCAAACAGGAGTGTCATGCCTACAAATATATTTTCCTTATAAATACATGCTGATTGTTCACCCATGAGGTACTAGATCCTATCAAATTTCTAAGCAGTTGCAACTCTTACTGAAGCCAGTGTTGTGTTGGCTCGTGGTGGTGCTGCTGCTGCATTTGATCCTATGGGAACACTTCACTTCAGGACAAAATGCAGAGATAAAATTTCTCGATACTTTAAATGACTGCTTCATGGAGCAGCTGGTACGGGAACCCACAAGGGGAGAGGCAACTCTAGATTTAGTCCTGAGTGGGGCGTAGGAGCTGGTCCAAGAGGTAACTATAGCAGGACCGCTTGGAAATAGTGACCATAATACAATAGCATTCAACATCCCTATGGTGGGAAGAACATCTCAACAGCCCAACACTGTGGCATTTAATTTCAAAAGGGGGAACTATGCAAAAATTAGGGGGTTAGTTAAACAGAAGTTAAAAGGTACAGTGACTAAAGTGAAATCCCTGCAAGCTGCATGGGCGCTTTTTAAAGACACCATAATAGAGGCCCAACTTCAATGTATACCCCAAATTAAGAAACATAGTAAAAGAACTAAAAAAGAGCCACCGTGGCTTAACAACCATGTAAAAGAAGCAGTGAGAGATAAAGAAGACTTCCTTTAAAAAGTGGAAGTCAAATCCTAGTGAGGCAAATAGAAAGGAGCATAAACGCAGCCAAATTAAGTGCAAGAATGTAATAAGAAAAGCCAAAGAGGAGTTTGAAGAACGGCTAGCCAAAAACTCCAAAGGTAATAACAAAATGTTTTTTAAGTACATCAGAAGCAGGAAGCCTGCTAAACAACCAGTGGGTCCCTTGATGATCGAGATACAAAAGGAGCGCTTAAAGACAATAAAGTCATTGCAGAGAAACTAAATGGATTCTTTGCTTCAGTCTTCACGGCTGAGGATGTTTGGGAGATTCCCAAACCTGAGCTGGCTTTTGTAGGTGACAAATCTGAGGAACTGTCACGGATTGAAGTGTCATGAGAGGAGGTTTTGGAATTAATTGATAAAACTTAACATTAACAAGTCACTGGGACCAGATGGCATTCACCCAAGAGTTCTGAAAGAACTCAAATGTGAAGTTGTGGAACTGTTAACTAAGATTTGTAACCTGTCCTTTAAATTGGCTTCTGTACCCAATGACTGGAAGTTAGCTAATGTAACGCCAATATTTAAAAAGGGCTCTAGAGGTGATCCCGGCAATTACAGACCAGTAAGTCTAACGTCTGTACCGGGCAAATTAGTCGAAACAATAGTTAAGAATAAAATTGTCCGACACATAGAAAAACATAAACTGTTGAGCAATAGTCAACATGGTTTCTGTAAAGGGAAATCGTGTCTTACTAATCTATTAGAATTCTTTGAAGGGGTCCACAAACATGTGGACAACGGGGATCCAGTGGACATAGGGTACTTAGATTTCCAGAAAGCCTTTGACAAGGTCCCTCACCAAAGGTTCTTATGTAAATTAAGCTGCCATGGGATAAAAGGGAAGGTCCTTTCATGGACTGAGAACTGGTTAAAAGACAGGGAACAAAGGGTAGGAATTAATGGTAAATTCTCAGAATGGAGAGGGGTAACTAGTGGTGTTCCCCAAGGGTCAGTCCTCGGACCGATCCTATTCAACTTATTCATAAATGATCTGGAGAAAGGGGTAAACAGTGAGGTGGCAAAGTTTGCAGATGATACTAAACTGCTAAAGATGGTTAAGTCCAAAGCAGACTGTGAAGAACTTAAAAAAGATCTCACAAAACTAAGTGATTGGGCAACAAAATGGCAAATGAAATTTAATGTGGATAAATGTAAAGTAATGCACATTGGAAAAAATAACCCCAACTATACATACAATATGATGGGGTCTAATTTAGCTACAAGTCAGGAAAAAGATCTTGGAGTCATCATGGATAGTTCTCTGAAAATGTCCACGCAGTGCGCAGAGGCGGTCAAAAAAGCAAACAGGATGTTAGGAATCATTAAAAAGGGGATAGAGAATAAGACTGAGAATATATTAATGCCCTTATATAAATCGATGGTACGCCCTCATCTCGAATACTGCATACAGATGTGGTCTCCTCATCTCAAAAAAGATATACTGGCACTAGAAAAGGTTCAGAAAAGGGCAACTAAAATGATTCAGGGTTTGGAACGGGTCCCATATGAGGAGAGATTAAAGAGGCTAGGACTCTTCAGCTTGGAAAAGAGGAGACTATGGTGGGGATATGATAGAGGTATATAAAATCATGAGTGATGTGGAGAAAGTGGATAAGGAAAAGTTATTTACTTATTCCCATAATACAAGAACTAGGGGTCATCAAATGAAATTAATAGGCAGCAGGTTTAAAACAAATAAAAGGAAGTTCTTCTTCACGCAGCGCACAGTCAACTTGTGGAACTCCTTACCTGAGGAGGTTGTGAAAGCTAGGACTATAACAGAGTTTAAAAGAGAACTGGATAAATTCATGGTGGTTAAGTCCATTCATGGCTATTAGCCAGGACGGGTAAGGAATGGTGTCCCTAGCCTCTGTCTGTCAGAGGGTGGAGATGGATGGCAGGAGAGAGATCACTTGATCGTTGCCTGTTATGTTCACTCCCTCTGGGGCACCTGGCATTGGCCACTGTCGGTAGACAGGATACTGGGCTAGATGGGCCTTTGGTCTGACCCGGTACGGCCTTTCTTATGTTCTATATTACTGTTCATTGGGAGTTCAGAGCAGACAGGGGAAGCAAGGCAAAACATTTCATGGTACTGTCTGTGTATTTAGGCACATGACTGTCATTTAATATTAATGAATACAGTGTTGTTGCAGTCACGTTGGTCCCAGGATATTAGAGAGAGAGAGAGGATGGGTGAGGTAATATCTTTTACTGGCCCAACTTCTGTTTTTCAAGCTTTTCAGCTCACACAGAGCTCTTCTTCATATCTGGGAAGTGTACTCAGTCTAGGTCTACACTACAGACCTATATCGATATAATACATTGCTCAAAAATGTGAAAAATCCACACCCCGAGTAACATAGTTATACTGACCTAACCCCCATGTAGACAGCACTATGTCAACGGGAGAGCTTCTCCAATCGACATAGCTCCTGTCTCCTGGGGAAGTGGATTAACTATGTTGCCAGGCGAAGTTCTCCCATCAGTGTAGTAGCGTCTTCACTAAAGTGCTACAGTGGCACAGCTGGCGCACTGTACATGAAGACAAGCCCTCAGTGTCACAGCTAAATACAAGGTGAAACAGATTGTTTAGCATAGGTAGTTAGCACATATTTCAAGGGACCATTGAAGGTGAATGGTGAGAGCCATATAAGTTAATTACCTATAGATAGATAGACTTGTGTCTCAGCAAAACCTTGTTTTTTTCCTCTTAATCAAGCAATGCCTATTATTCACTATTATTGTTGGTGTTTATTCTGAAGAGCATTATGTCTCTACTCAATGGATGTACCTATAAACCTGACCTGTGCAGCCTAAGTGGGTTTTATTAAAGTTGATGAAGATGCTAGAAGTACATTAAGGCTGCAAAAGACAGATTCCTGCCCTGTGAATTTATTTTTTGATAATTGTTATTTTTATTACAATTAGCAATATAGTATCTGAGTCGGGAGGAACTCTGGTTTTCAAAATTACCCAGGGTTTGTATAAATTTACTATCATAGGTGCTGGAACTAGCGATGTGAGGGTGGCTCTCAACACCCCCATTATAAAAATTGTTCCAGCACCCTTGTTTACTGTTGCTGTGTAATCAATAACATTAGCGAAGGTGTGTGGTTAGAATATAACCACGTGTTTGCAGTGTGCCAGATGCAACAAGTGAAAGCAAAGGGACTTTTTAACCACCTGATGCAAGATTTTCTCACTTAAACCACAAATCTATACACAATACTGCATACTCCGCTGTAAGCTTACACCACGTGTGGTCATGATAACCAGAGCATGTGTGTCTTTATTTCTCAAACCATAGAATAACTATAGAACTACTAAATACATTGCATATAGTTGGCACTTTTGGTCTTATCATTAGTACTGCTTCTATTAAATCAGGTTCATTTAGAGCATTCCAGATTGTTCAAAAATTTGGTTTTCTGCCAGTTTAAAGGAAAAAAATCTAACCCTACCTAAGGTGGCCCTGCAATGGGATTTTGCACACCACAGGGATGTCACCCACAGAACTGGATCTGCTTATTATAGGATTGGGGCCTACAATTTTATTCTTCATCCATTATATATTTTCTCATCTTACATGGTTATATGGTGCTATAATTTAAAACAATACCCTATAAACACTATTTTGTTATTGAATTTACTATTCAGATTTGTAATCTATCACCACCTGCTTTCACATGCTCATACTATACTTCTCCATGCTTGGTTTTAGTCTAAAGCTGAACTTTCCTGTAAACTCTGAGCAAAATTCACTCACACATTTTTATTGTTTAATTAAAGGAGAGGCAATGGAGTCTAGTGCGCTGGCTGGGAGCCTGGGACTTACGAGCTGGAGTTTGGCTGGGTGTCTCTGTAAACCAGGAAGAGGGTTAATTTTAGGGTTACACGTGCCCGCCGGGACTACTGCAACCACAATTAGCAAACAAATAACGGGGCAAACAAGCTGCAGGAGGCCTTGGTGCTCTTCCTCGCGGGCAGGGTCATTTTCCCAAAGGGCTCAGCACTCTCGGTGAGTGGGAGTGGTCCAGCCCGGCAAGCTGGGTGTGTCCCAGTCCCACCCCCTCCTGCGGCTGGGCAGAGGGCGAGGGCTGCGGTAGCTGGCGCACCAGGAAGTACCGCAAGGCCGCGGCTTCTCTCAGCCACCACAGGCCGGGGGGGAAGGGGGCTGTTGTGCAGCAGGGACCCGCGCTGGGCTCCGGGGGCGCGGCTTGTGCCCGCCCGCAGGGTTATTAGGCGAAGGGCAGGGGCGGGCGCGCAGCAGCCGCCGCTGGAACAGCCCGGTCCGGCCCAGCCGCCTGGGCTCCGCAGCCGCGTCACAGTCGGGGGCGGGAGCCCTTGAGCGCCCCGCTCCAGCCCGGGGCCCCACGCCGCGCCGCCGTCCGAGCAGCCCGCGCGGGGGTCCCCGGCTTTACCAAGGAGCCGCTGGGCCGAGCCGCCCCGGGGCCCGCTCCCCTATCCGGCCGCGGGCTCTGCGCGGCTCCTCCCTGCCAGGGGGCACTGCTGGCCGCCGCCCCGCCCCGCATGTGGGTCGGGCCGGGCCGGAGCTCCGGGAAGAGGTGGGTCCCAGGCGCGGCACATCGATCCCGCAGGAGCAGCGGCAGAGCAGTGCGCGCCCGGGCTCGGAGCCAGCGCAGTGTGAGCAGAGCCCACCCACAAGAGCATCCCGGCCTCGGCCATGCCGCGCCTCGGCGCCGCGCTGCTCCTCTGCCTGCTGGTGCTGAGCCTGCCCGAGCCCCCTGCCGCAGGTAGGTGCCGTGAGCCGTGGGGCGCCCCGGGGCTGTGCGCGGGGGGCGCTGGCCCTGGCAGCCAGCGTGGCCGGACAAGGCAAGGGGTGTGGAGGGGAGCTGGGGGGCTTGTTTTGCTGCAGAGGCCCTGGTCTCCGGGAAACCAGGCCTTAGTAGCGATCTGCCTGGGGCGATTCCTTGGCTGGGGAGCTCCGTAGGGGCGTGGGGTGAGAGAGCCCCTCGGGGAGGTTTCAGACAGTGGTTAGTCAGAAAGCCGCTGGGGACGCATTTCCCTGCGCGAATACTATGAAAAGCGATAGATGAAGCCAGCGATGTGTTTAAGGTGAGCAAAAGTCTCCCTTGATTTTCAGTTCACGCCTAGGGACAATCCTTTGGAGGGAGGGCAGGGGATTGTAAGTTCTGGGGACATCACTCGCCTTTATTTTTATTTTCAAACTTAATTGCTGGTTTTAAAATGTGTTGCTGCCTTTCGTATACACTACAGGCAACTCTCCTCCCCATAACGTCTTGACAGTTGCTAATTTATAAAAATGCTACGTCTAGATACACAGTGATGCACAGTGCTTGTACCTGGGGAATGGATTTTTGCTGTTCTAAATCTATGGTAGAGCCAGGCCTTCTGTGGTAGATAGGCCTTTTCCCCTTTCTAAGTTTTATTTTTTTTAAATGGCTAAGCTATGTATCTCTTTGGATTTCAACTTGTCTGTAAACATTTTACTTATTAGGAAGTAAGTCATTCTTACTTGTGGTGATGTGTCATTGTACTGCTGCCTGGTTATCCCAACATCAGGGGCGGAAATCCCCCTTTCAACTCTTGCCTTACAGCAAGCTGTTCCAATATCCTCACGGGTAGGGGCTAGCGAGAGGAGTGTATTATAGTTTGCCTGCCACCTGCTATCCTATGCTTCCCAGATGTAATTTTGCTTTATAAAAAATGCTAACAGGCTAAGTGTCCGATACACAAAAGTTTTGAGACACAGAACTATGTTTTGATATTTAAATTAATAGAAGAAATCAAAGAAATTTAAATACTGGAAGGAACTCATTTTGTGTGTTAATACAGTGTAGCAATACATGAATAATATGTAACATCATATAACTCAGATAAATGCAAAACAGATGCACAAAAGGGCCATTTAAAATGCTGTTTGTCTTGCCTATGAAATTCATTGTTCTGTTTTATACTTAGCTGTGTTTGTTTGTGCTGGGGGTGTGTTTTTCTCTGTTTGTTTTAGCTGCGGGGCGGATCATCTGTTTCAATAATGGCTGGCAGACTTATTTTGCATTTATTAATTTGGGATGTTTTAACCCAGTTGACTTGCAGTTGCATTCTTCACAATCTCAGACTGTAGTAAACAAAACCAGTAAAATATTCTTTGAAATTAGAGGCAGTTTTGTATAGGTGATCATTTATTTGTTCTTTGGATTTTTGGTTATTTTTTGTTTTATGTGTGAGTTATCAGATACTAAAATTTGAGTAACGATAATTAAGTGCCACAGAAATTGAGACCTGAGATAATACAATGAGGCTGCTTTTAAAATATAAGCCAAAGTAAGCAAGATACTGGACTTCACTGTGTAATGTGGCCCTATTATAATGTCTTTTCCTGTATCTCCAGTAAATATGGGTAATATAAAGCAGAATCACCTTTTATTCCAAAACATGTATTATGCTAGTACAAATAAAATGAGAAGGAAGAGTCCTTAGAAAATTGATTGTACAGTTTGAGAAATCAACTTGTTTTTTCAGTTAGAGTTAGATGATTAAATTCAGTCATCTGAGCTGAGTATTTTTCTTTACAGTGTTCCATGGAACCAGTTCCATTTCGCAATAATTTGCCGTTTGGCATGTGCTCCATTAGCTTGGTATACAATTGCAAAATTGTAGTTTAAAACAGTTTTGTGTGTGTGAACAGTTAGTTACATGAAGAATTGCTATTGGAACTTTATTAGAGTGTTTAAATGTGGATAAATTCTAGTTCTGAGAGAACATAGTTAAAATAGTCAAATTTCATTTTTTACTTAATACCCCAAACTCTCTATTTTTATCTATTATGTTTAGGGTTGGAAGAATTAGATTTTATCAGTAAATGTCAAACATTGATTTCAGCATATAAACACAAACCAACAAAAAATTTATTTCCCTCAATAATAATTGAAATTTACAGATAGGCAATGTAGGGGAAATGCTGTTTGAGAAATTATTAGGGTTTGATTTGATGATATTTACTTTGTATATTTTTGGTGTGATGTTGACAGTTTGTGTTTTTACAGGTTTAAAGTTAAACAGCTTTAACTTTCTGAATCTCAATATCTGTCAATAAATAATTATTGTCTGACCCCATCTCTCATAATTTTCTGCAATTATGAAAATTTAAATTGATGAACATTCAAAAAAAGCTTTAAATCTATAATTATTGAAATTTTCAAAAAATAAAAATTGACCTCAGCCTAACTATGTTGCATAGATTTCTGACTCCTGAATTTCCATTTTGTGCCACTGCCTAAATCTAACTGCACCTTGAGGTATTGCTTCTCCAAGGCGATTATTTTGCTTCATGATCTGTCTGATATAAAGATCTAGAATTAGACTGTTCTGTTTTGACGGATTTGCTGCCAGGTGATAATGTTGGAGTACTTACTTCAAACCTAAACTCAACCTTAACTATTATCCCAAACCCTCTATCTTTTTTACTCTTACATTCACTTATTCATATTTATCTTGTAGTATCTTTAGTGTTCTCAATGGTGAACATGGGGAATTACTTGGAGGGAAACAATACATCTTTAATTATATCTGGACTATGTCAGAAGTTTCTGAACTTCAGAAACAAATAACTTGTTCCCTCCTTTGTAAATGCTCCTTTTTCTGAGAGAGAAGTTATTTTAAAATGACACTAAATGTGGGTCTCGAACATTAGAAACATATAACAAGTCAAAGTTTCCTGTCTGCAGCATCTTGCAATCTAAATTAAATTGAACTCTCTTCAGACATTTCCTTTTCAAGAAGACTTAATGCTTGGAATTATATTTTAATAACCTTGTATTTGATTTTAAAAAGAAAATGCTAAACACAAAATTATCAATTCCATGGAAATGAAAAGGTGGTTATAATGAAGTACTGCAGATTTAAATGAAAATTATTTAAATTAAAGCAATTTAAATCAGTGTTTTAAATCATTGATTTTTAATCAGCTTTTCCATTTGTACTTCAGTTATTTTCTAAAGATGCATTCTCATTGGTTGATATAACCATTAAAACATGTTGATTTACAACTAAATAGTTTTTACATTCGACTTGTTACATTTTTTTGCTATCTAGTTAGAGCAGTGGTTTGCAGACTGCAGGTCTCGACCCAGTACTGGATCATGGAATGTAAGGCACTGGGTTGTGGCTGCTCTGGTCAGCACCGCTGACTGGGCTATTAAAAGTCCCGTTGGCGGTGCTGCCTGGGTAAGGCAGGCTAGTATCTACCTGTTCTGACAGCACACTGCGTCCCCGAAGGGCCAGCAGCAGGTCCGGCTCCTAGGCAAGGGGGCCATGGGGTTCCACGCGCTATCCCTGCCCGAGCACCAGCTCCGCACTGGGGGGGTACAGTGCCTGTGGGCGAGAGCTGGGCGAGAGCCGTGCGCGCCTCTGCCTAGGAGCCAGACCTGCTGCTGGCTGCTTCTTGGAAGCCTGCCTTATCACTGCTGCTGACCGGGAGCCACCCAAGGTAACCCTGTGCCCTGCCCCCTTGAGCCCCCCCAAACCCAGAGCCCCTTCCTGCACCCGGACTCCTCTTCCCTGGTCCCACCCCAGAGCCTGCACCCCAGCCCAGAGCCCTGATCCTCTACCACACCCCAGCCCCTGCCCTGAGCCCCCCAAACCCAGAGTCCCCTCCTGCACCCCAAACCTCTCAACCCTGGCCCCAGCCCAGAGCCTGCACCCAGAGCCCTGACCCCCTGCCCCAGCCCAGAGCCACCTCCCACACCCTGAACCTGTCATTCCCAGCCCCACCCCACAGCCCTCACCCCAACCCTCTGCCCCAGCCCTGAGCCCCTCCCACATCCCAAACCCCTCACCCCCAGCTCTGTTGGGTTGCAGACATCAACAATTTTCTTCAACTGGGTCTCCACAAAAATGTTTGAAAACCACCGAGTTAGAGAATACTGCACTATATACATTTATTTAAGCAATTATATAACTTAATATTTTCAGATTCTTAATTGTACATTTTTAGTATATTAGAAAATGGTGAATGATTTGTCTCAATCTGCATTAGGATGGTAATTGGAATTTAATTAAACACATAAAGCAACATATACAATTTATTAAAACACCCCTAAACGTTTTGCATACATAAACTTCAGTGTTTTTCTATGAGCAGGAGAGTAAGTTTTTTCATGGTGGGTGGAGTCATAAATAATCATAATTTGACAACGGAGTCAATCAGAGCTGAGGTAGAGAGAAGCTATAAAACAGGAGTATGAAACCACCCGGGTGGGGTCAGTGGATGGTTCCGTTGAGATACATGATGGTGTTTCGTAGAGTCAGAGGCCGGCTCCCTATGATAACTTTGCCAGCCTGTTGCACCCAGTAGCACAACTCCTGGCTGCCCCACACGATCAAGCCCTTAATACAGTACATACGTATTGTGCCATATTTATAAAGCTTGACCTCAAAAATTAGATGTTTTCCCCCTGATTCTTTATATAGAAAAGCAGTCCCTGTAACTCTAATTCAGAGGGTTTTTAGAGACTCATGGATTCAGCATTTTTAGTTTTTATTTAAATGTTGAGAGATTTAGGCCTTAATTTGTTGTACATTGATTTAATTTTAAATAGGTTTATTTTTAAAAAGAAATAATTTAAATATAAAAATAAAAAATATCCAATTTAAATAAAACATATTTTTCTCCCCCTGCCCCCCATTCAGTTTTATCCACCCTGAAAATTACACCCACCTTATTTGGCACAAAGCTCAGAAGACTCATGTATAGAAATGACCTCTTACTGTGTATCAACTATCAAGTTAAAGGTTTTGATTAAAGTAATCATTTCTGAGCCTACTGACTGGGACAGTCCTGCTTCTGAATAATGGTGTTGCTTCATACCAACAGTATGTGAACCCAGTGTCAGGAAAAAATGAACTAGTTTCCTTCCTCTTTTGTTACTTCAGTAACAGTCCAGAAAAAAATTAGAATGTGCATTTCTCACCTTCAGCATTCTTGAATTGGCACCTATCTATGGTTGGCTAAGCGAATTAGCTGGTTATACAAGATACTCTGCCATGTGCATCAGACTAATAGTGAGCCCTAGCTGTTCAAGTATTCAGGAGTTTGCATGATACCATGATTCAAGAAAAGTTTGCTTTTTATATTTAAGCAAAGGATTCTCAGCAACCTTAGAAATACACACTAAATAGCAAATGAAACTATGCTGTGAACACCATTTAAAACTTACTTTTCATTGATCTTATGACAGCCAGCCCTGCACAGATGGCAAGTTCATATTATTCCTGATTCCCCAGAGTCACAGTTGCCAACTGTCACGTGGTAAATAAGCACCTGACTTTCACAATAAGCCAAAATCAAGCTAATCCCATTTCAGAACAAGACCAAAACAAGCCAATCCCTAAAAACCCCAACACTGTGACTAGATCCCCCCTGGCGTGCAGTCTGGGAGTGTGGTGGGCCCACTGTGCACCCCAACTCTCTTCCCCACCACCCTTGCCTCCCCCTTGCCCCTGCTTGCCGGGAGCCAATTTTAAAAAGAAGCAACAAGCTACAATCCAAAAACTAGCCAACGAGCAACTCACAAGCCAATTAAGCCAAAAACAAACCCAATTTCTGCATTTTTTTCGTGGGTTTGGCATATTTGCCCAGAGTGTGCTATATTGGTGACATCAAGTGAACTGCGGTAGGCTCAAAGACATTTTTTCCCAGTATTGTCCAGTTTTGCAAGTTTAAAAAGACAAGATTACAAAACCAGGAAATGTAGTAAAATTCTATACATACCAGAGGCCCTGTAGGCAAGTTTTGTGGTTAATGTCACCAGGAAAAATGTACTCTGTGGTATTGCAGTGAGACTGGGCACTAAGGAATTATTATTATTTATTTTAAAGAAGGGCTTCTTAAGCTAATACGCTAAAAGTTCCTAACTAATGAGGCCATTTGGCATGTTTACACAAAGTTATTAGAACTTCATTAAAACTGGATGGGAATTGTTTTACAACACATTTTGTACAGGTTGTATTGTACTTCCCAATGTCTTCAAAGTGCTTTGGAAACATGCTAATCGTTAGCAAGCCTAATAGTTTTTTATAACTATTTTTTCTCTCTCAATAACTATCCCTTAGTTCCTTTGTTAATATCTGGTTTTGAAGTTCTTAAGCTGCATTTCTGCTCCTCAAGCCAAAACAGCAGTAAACTACCCAGAGGAAAAAAAATCTGATAAATAGAAAGCATCATATAAGGCCTAATTTTATGTGCAGAGGCTGGGCTTAGCATGGGCTCTGTAATATACCTAGGTTTATATCTATTTTAATAATAAGAAAAATCATATGAACTTGAATGAAAAATGGATATTTAAAAAAAAAATCACAACACTTTCCTAACACAAGGCTGCCAGTCCTGTCTTAACTTTCCCTAGCTTAACTTGCCTGTATACTGTTTTCTAAGGGCTAGTCTACACTGAAAACTTACATTGGCTTAGCTACTTCACAAGGGGGTCTGAAAAATCCACACCCCGCGGGAAATATAGTTAAACCAACCTAGCCCCCAGTGTAGAGAGCACTAGGGGCAGGTCTTCACTTAAAATGCTGCATCAGCACTGCTGCATTTCTTCAATGAAGACTATCTGTGCTGATGGAGAGCTTCTCCCGGCATAGGTACTGCACTTCACCGAGAGGCGCTAGCTATGTCGATGAGAGAATTATCCCATCAACCTAGCATGCCTACACTAGGAGTTCGGTTGGCTTAGCTGCGTTGCTCAGGGGTGTGGATATTTCACACTGTTGAGCGACGTAGTTATGCCAACTTAATTTCCTGGTCTAGAGGAAGAATTCTCTCATCGACATAGCTACCACCTCTCGAGGAGGTGCATTGACTACAGCAACAGGAGAACCTTTCCTGTAGCTGTAGTGAGTGTCTACACTGAAGTGCTACACTGACTCAGCTGCAGTGCTGCTGTAATGTTTTAAGTGTAGACAAAGCCTAAGTGACTACATGAATGTGAGATTAATAATTTGCATAGCATTTCTTTATCCCAAACGACCCCAAACTGATTTTCAAATTTTGATGAGCTACCTCTGGAGCCACTTCTAGAGTGGTACGCAGCTTGTATCGTGTTGCCCACGTGTAGTAAAATACAAGTTGAAAACAGGAAGTGAATAATAAAACATCTAACTGGAACTTTAGAATAAGTATACGTAGGCACAACATAAATTACATTATGGGAACTGGCCTAATATATGGGGTGTTATGCAATCATAAGGGATTTGTAATAGTTATATTGTTATTTTGGTTTAAAATATACATCCTCACAAAAATAATGCTCTTTAGTACATTGTCATTAGGTTATGGCAAGATATGATTACCCAAAATAAAACAAGTTATCTCCCCTGGGTCAATATTAAATATTTATTGAAAACAATTTTTGAAATAAAATAGAAATTAATAGAGCTCTGAAATTGTCAAATACATATTAGGCATATTACCCACAAGCATGATTAAAGAATTAGAAAACATGATCTATATAATGACAGACTTAAGGAGCTCAATCTATTTAGCGTAACGAAGATAAGGTGAAGGGATGAATTGATTACAATCTGGAAGCACCGATGTGAGAAACAAATATTTAATAATGGGCTCTTCAGTCCAGATGAGAAAGGTATAAGAGAGTGCAATGTCTGGAAGTTGAAGCTAGACAAATTCAGACTGTAAATTTTTGACAGTGAGGGTAATTAACCATTGACTAAATTACCAAGGGTTGTGATGGATTCTCCATCACTGACTATTTTTTCAGTCAAGATTGGATGTTTTTCTAAAATACGTTCTAGGAATTATTTTTGGGAAGTTCTGTGGCCTGGATACAGGAGGTCAAACTAGATGATCACAATGGTCCTTGGAATCTATGAATAAGTGTATGGATGTTTGATATTTTCACATTCAAATGAGAAGACAACCTTTGAAAGGCATAAAAGTCATTGCATATGCTGTGAGCAAGTCAACTGCAAGATTGCATTGAGAGGGAAAAGGTGAAAAACTAATTCAGCCCAGGGGTACAATAGTTTTCTATCCCATCTGTCACTGTGTACAGAACAAAACTCAATGCTTGGGGACCACTGTAGCTTTCAATACTTGAATCCATCTTCATTGATTCAAATTATAAAGCTAGATGCTTATATGGGATCTGAATATTAGGAAAATAAGAACATAAGAGTGGTCATATTGGGTCAGAACAATGGTCCATCCAGCCCAACACCCCATCTCCTGACAGCAGCCAAGCGACACATGCCTCAAAGGGAATGAACAGAACAAGGCAATCAAGTGATCCATCCCCTGTCATCCTGTCCCTGCATCTTGCAATCAGAGGTTTAGGGACATCCAGAGCATGGTCTTATATCCATGACCATCTTGGCTAGTAGCCATTGATTAGACCCATCCTCCATGAAATAACATCTGTTGGATCTACAGCTGAAAAGTGCTATATAGGAGCCAGTTATTTTATTATATGATGTTTTTCATCAGAAGATGTCAGCGTCGCTTAAATAGTGTAAAGAACCAAGTCAAGAGCATAAAAGTTAGGAAATGCCAGAATTAAGGTTATCTGTGCAACCTTAATTTGGCCCTTTTGTGCTTATGCATTATGATACAGTCTTTAATTACATTATCACACTTTTTCCCCACAGGCCCTTGCCTCATTCAGTGCACTGGATAGATGCTGCCCACTTAAGGAGCCTGTTATTTAATGTATTCTCTTCTTACTGTTCCAGTGTGGCCACATGCCATATGTACTACACTTTATTCAAAGTCTACTCTGAATTATTGATTTCCTTATGGTTCTTCTGTGGCATTCATTGAGTGCTTTACAAAGATAAATTAAGTTATTTGCACAATACTGCTGTGAGGTGAGAGGAGGTATTATCTCCAGTTTACAGATGGGAACTGAGAGAGAGGTTAAGATAGGGTTACCCTATTTCAATAGTGCAAAAAGAGGACACTCCACAGGACCCCGCCTCCGTCCCTGCCCCAACTCTGCCCCTTCCCCACCTCAATTCCGCCCCCTCTCCTGAGCACCCCACATTCCCCCTCCCCCCCCCCCCCCCCCCCCCCCCCCCCCCCCCCCCCCCCCCCCCCCCCC
>NC_048298.1:185490102-185551060 GCF_013100865.1 Trachemys scripta elegans
CCCCCCCCCCCCCCCCCCCCCCCCCCCCCCCCCCCCCCCCCCCCCCCCCCGGCTGCTGCTGCGCTGGGGAAGTTGCTTCAGATACTGCCACAGTGGAGAGCGGCGGGAGCCGGGAAAGTTGCAGCCCGGGGAGGAGGCGGTCCCCTTACCACGCCTCCCTATTTTCTCGGACACATTCGGCTTTTTGGAAATTCTTCCCGGACGGGGATTTGAGGACCAAAAAGCCGGACATGTCTGGGGAAAATCCGGAAGTATGGTAACCCCACCTCTGACACTCACCTCTGCCTCCACTGAAGGGACTCCCCTGTCCATACCTGTCCCGGGGCCTTCCTTTAAAGGGGCATCCCCATATCAGCGGGTCTACTTGGAAAAGATAATATTTACTCCCTTGTGTGGCTGAGCTGGGCTGTGACAATCCAACCCATCATGCGTACTGTGAGATATGGGGCACAACACTAACCAAGGCAGTGTCATTTCAGGGACTGTATGGGCCTCGAAGTTCAAACAGACAAGCTATATAAAGTCCTTTTCTTTACTGGGAAGCCAAATGGAAGTTTTTCTAGAAGGGTATTTTTAGAAATCTCAGTATAATGACAAATTTCAAACTCAATTAATTAACTTTTTTGTGAAATGATGCAGAGCACAATTAGTAGAGACATGAATAGTGAGAGATCCAAGCTGGTTTGCCTGATATTGTGTAAAAATGTGTGTAACTTTGATATAGAAGGCCTTGCCAAACTAATTATCGAAGCATATGCAACCATCATCGTAGACGATGACTTGTTTATACTGCTGTATATACTATATCAGTGTTTCTCAATCTGGGAGTTGTGATTTATTTGATAATTTATATGGTAAAAATGAGAAAATAAGCAATTTTTCAGTAATACTGTGCTGTGATATTTGTATTTTTATGTCTGATTTTGTAAGCAAGTAGTTTTTAAGTGAGGGGTACTCAAGACAAATCAGCCTCCTGAAGGAGGTACAGTAGTCTGGAAACATTGACAACCACTGCTCTAATTGACCTGGATCAAGAATGTCTTTGTTTGTTTTACTTTCTATTTCTATCGTAAGGCTATTGGGATCTCAGCATTAAAATACAATCTCAGAAGGATTTTTTGAATCATGTTTTAAAGAAATTTCATAAATGGACCACTGCACTTCCCCCAAATTAATGAGTCTGATGTTTCATTTTTTAAGACCATAGGTCCCTGCATCTTCCAAGTATTAGAGTGAGTTGTTTTCCAGAAACCCAAAGGCGGAAGTTCATTAGCAATCTATTTGTGTGTAATACATTTTATAGTAACAAATAAAAAGGAAGTCACAACTGGTCTAGTCAAATTTGCTTCCTGCCCTCTAGTCAGGACACATCTCCCTGCTGTCAACAATTCTCTCTGGAAACAGCAAAAGAAAGATCCCAGATCAATCTATGAAACTGAAAAGGGTATTCCCAGAAATACTGAGAAAATGAATGCCAAGGGCATTTTGTTACACGTTACCAGGTAGATCAGGAGTGAATGCACCAAACCGAAAACTCACTGCTGCGGAAATAAACACTCAGGGCTAGACTCTGCTTGGAGACAGCAGAACCTGCTACCATTTGCTGCTCTGAGGTGTACAGTGCCTCACAGAGCTGGGGAAAGGAGGCAAGACCGTGGCTGGCAGTGCAGGAGAGAGTAAGGTGCATCACTGGCCTCCCCTCTGCGCTGCTATGGGGCCGAGCACCCCCCTCGCTGGGTCCCCCAGACGGGGGGTGAGGTGACACCCCCACGTGCCCCAGGCCGGGCCAACCCAAGGTAGGGTCCCTGTCCCTTTAAGAGCAGAGCTGGGCTGAGCCGAGCTGGCAGGGGGTGGCTCCGCTCCCGGCTGCAGGCTGATGCCGGAGCCTGTGCTGAGAGCCCCGCTCGTCTCCTGCACCAGCTCCGGGTGAGGCTTTGCTGCGACTCCCCCAGTCCCCCCAGCCGGGCTGCTGCACGGTAGGGGCGGGTTGCATGAGGCAGGGCAGGACCCGGTGGGGCTGAGGGCTGAACAGGCCTGGCAGGGGGCTGCTGGAGGGGGGAAGCTGGGGAAGGGGTGGCATGGCCTCAACCCCCTGGGGCTGCCTGCCCCGCGGAGGAGGCAGAGGGGCGCAAGCCGCAGCAGGATCCCAGCCCCCTGGGGGAGGGGATCTGGGCCAGCCCAGGGAGGCAGGAGCAGCCCCGGGGGTGCTGGGCACGTGCAGGGCAGAGCCCTGGGAGAGCCCTAGCCCCGCGGCGGGCAGTGCTGCAGAGGAGGAGCCCGCGCCCCCCCGGTGGGCGAGGGGAACCCCAGGCAGGGGGAGCCGGGCCGCCCGCACCCACCTCTTGCGGCCGCTCCATGCTGCTCCCAGTACCGCTTTCCGCCGGCGGAGTACTTGGTGTCCAAAGCACTTCACCCACTGACATCAGTTCGCAGCTGTGAGTGCTCAGCACTTTTGCAGCTCAGACCCTAGTCTCAAGTTGGGCACCCAGAAAAGGAGCAACACACAATTAGTGACCACCTGTGAAAAGTTTAGATGAAGTGATTTGCCCAGCATCACTCGGGAACTCAGAGGCAGGGACAAAATCCTGTTCTCCAGAGCACCATTCAACTGCCTTAACTATGAAACTGCCCTTTCTCCTCCTCCCAATCCCGTGCCTCATTTATCACACTTTCAACTTCTGCAGCAAATGAAGAAAGGGTTCCACAGATAATAGCCACCTTCACTACACAACCCTGATTCATCCATTGAGCAGGTCTATCTTGTGCACTGAATGAGGGTGACCTGCCTGGTGCATGGGCACTGACTGAGGCAGGGTCCTTTGGAAAATGTGATCATATAATTAAATACTGTATTGTAAATGCACAAGGGATTGCACAAGCAACCTTATGTCTGCCATTTTCTAACTTTTGAATGCTTGAGTTTACAACCTTAATGTTCTTTTAATGTTAGGGTGGTGGTTATTTTTCTTTCGTGTAACATCCAGTTTTTTTTTTTTAAAAGCAAACTGAAAAAACAAATTAAGCATTGGAATAAATTGCCTTGGGAGATTGTGGAATCTCCATCCTTGGAGATTTTTAAAAGCAGGTTAGACAACCACCTGTCAGGAATGGTCTAGATAATATTTAGTTCTGCCATGAGTGCAGGGGACTGACCTCTCAAGGTCCATTCCAGTCCTATGATTCTGTGATTTTTAGCTCCAGAACTCTAATAGGTCTGCTGAGCATGTGGACACTGAGGTGGTTCAAAGGGTCGTAATTTAGCTAAATTTGGGCATTTTTTTCATGAGAATGGCAAAAGAACATCACCTGTCAAATTTCAAGTTCCTCTGCTCCAAAGCATGGAGGTACTCGAGCTTCTCAATAAAATGGCTGCATGAATTTTTCCTAACTTGTTTTTGAAAATGGCTGAACCATTTTGCCTGAAACTTTCCAACAGATTCAGCTTGAGCCAGACACCCAGCATGGAAAATTTCAGCCCAAACAATTAAAATTTGGCAAAGTTATAAACAACTGGTTCAGGGTTCTATAACTGGAAGTGTTGGGTAACCTGTGTATCAGAGTGGTGCTGTCAGTTAAATCACTTAATTTTTATTATAGGTGAAATTTTTTCCCCTATAGTTTCCTCTCCCAAATCCTTCCTTCAGGATATTGGATTTATTGCAAACTGTAGTTTGTATCTACTATTAAGCAATAGTGCAGAAAACAATAATAGTGGGTAATAGAGATGTAAGGGCATTGGTGCATAGTACACTTGGAAACAGAGGGTGGGGAGGTCTCTTGTTCTACAGAGTTGGGGGAAAAAGGGGCAAGTTTGTGGCAAAGCTATATAAATACGTGTCCATGAATTTTGGAGACGAGGAAAGGTGATTTCAAATCTGTAGTTACTGTGTGTTGAAAGTTTTATTTACTGTTTTGTTGTTTTTCTCTCTCTCTCTATTTTAGAATCTCCACTCCAGTTACCAGCACCACAGAATGTGACAATTTACTCATATGATTATCAGAATTTATTGAGATGGGCTCCTGTTAAAGTGGACAATGGCTCAGTGTTATATACGGTCCAGTATAGTACGTAAGTAAATAGTTGCAGTATACTAAATTGGCTTCATTCTAATAGAGAAGTATAAGCTTATATGTACAAAGTGAAGTTTTTAATAGAAAGGTTTTCAGGTACATGTGAAAACAATAGGGAAAGCAAAGTTCTTGGACTGAATTATTTCCACTAAACAAGGAAAAGAATGAAATCCTTCGTTTTTCCCAATTTTTTTTTTTCACTCTTGTTCCAAACCAGCTTTGCTAATATTCTTCTTGAATCCCATGGTTATTTATACTCAGGACGTTCTTATTTTAAACATCAGTATAGATAATAAGACAGAAAATATCATATTGTCTCTATATAAATGCATGGTACGCTCACATCTTGAATACTGTGTGCAGCTATGGTCGCCCCTATCTAAAAAAAATATATATTGGAATTGGAAAAGGTATAGAAAGGGGCAACAAAAATGATTAGGGGTATGGAACAGCTTCCATATGAGGAGAGATTAATAAGACTGGGACTTTTCAGCTCGGAAAAGAGACGACTAAGGGGGGATATGATAGAGGTCTATAAAGTCATGACTGGTGTGGAGAAAGTAAATAAGGAAATGTTATTTATCCCTTCACTTACACAAGAACTAGGGGGTCACCAAGTGAAATTAATAGGCAGCAGGTTTAAAACAAACAAAAGGAAGTATTTCTTCGTACAACGCAGTCAACCTGTGGAACTTTGTCGGAGGATGTTGTGAAGGCCAAGACTAGAACAGGGTTTAAAAAAGATAAATTCAAAGAGGCTAGGTCAAGGAATGGGTGACAAGATGGATCACTCAATGATTATCTGTTCTGTTCATTCCCATCTAGCCCAGTATCCTGTCTTTCGACAGTGACCAATGTCCGGTGTCCCAGAGGGAATGAAGAGAACAGGTAATCATCAAGTGATCCATCCCCTGTTGCCCATTCCCAGTTTCTGGCAAACAGAGGCGAAGGGACACCATCCCTGTCCATCCTGGCTAATAGCAATTGATGGACCTATCCTCCATGAATTTATCTAGTTCTTTTTTTGAACGCTGTTATAGTCTTGGCCTTCACAACATCCTCTGGCAAGGAGTTCCACGGGTTGACTGTGCGTTTTATGAAAAAAATACTTCCTTTTCTTTGTTTTAAATCTTCTGCCTATTAATTTCATTTGGTGATCCCTAGGTCTTGTGTTATGAGAAGGAGTAAATAACACTTCCTTATTTACTTTCTCCATACCAGTCATGATTTTATAGACCTCTATCATATCCCCCCTTAGTTGTCTCTTTTCCAAGCTGAAAAGTCAATGTTATTAATCTCTCCTCATACGGAAGCTGTTGCATACCCCTAATCATTTTTGTTGCCCTTTTCCAATTCCAATATATCTTTTTTGATATGGGGTGACCACATCTGCACGGAGTGTTCAAGATCTGGGCGTACCAGGATTTATATAGAGGCAATATGATATTTTCTGTCTTATTATCTATTCTTTTCTTAATGTTTCCCAACATTCTGTTTGCTTTTTTGACTGCTGCTGCACATTTGAGTGGATGTTTTCAGAGAACTATCCACAATGACTCCCAAGGTCTCTTTCTTGAGTGGTAACAGCTAATTTAGACTCCCATCATTTTATATTTGGGATTATGTTTGCCAATGTGCCTTACTTTGCTTTTATCAACATTGAATTTCATCTGCCATTTTGTTGGCTAGTCACCTAGTTTTGAGAGATACTTTTGTACCTCTTAACAGTCTGCTTGGAACTTAACTACCTTGAGTAGTTTTGTATCATCTGCAAATTTTGCCACCTCGCTGTTTACCCCTTTTTCCAGATCATGTATGAATATGTTGAATATGACCAGTCCCAGTACAAATCCCTAGGGGACACCACTATTTACCTCTCTCCATTCTGAAAACTGACCATTTATCCCTACCCTTTGTTTCCTATCTTTTAATCAGTTAGTTGTTTCCCATCTTTTAACCAATTAGTGATCCCATGACAGTTTGCCCGGTACTGAAGTCAGGCTTACCGGCCTGTAATAGTTGAAGGTATTCAGCCTCTGGGCTTACAGAATGTCCCCTGCCTATCTCATTAAATTTTTAATTGGTTACATTTTGAAAAGAGTTTCAGATGCTTTGAGAGAAGGCGTTGCATGGTTATAGAGTAAAACTGCTTGAAAGTTGTACTTTTATATCAAATGTTGATTCTTTAGAAACTGGCTAGGTGTAAAGAAAGAAAACTCTCTCTGAAATATCAATCAGTTGTGCTAGATGCAGCAGCGAGGTGATTCCACTGACTTATTCTTTCTTTATTTTGTATTGCAGAATGTCCTGTGAGTGTTGGGAAGAAATTAACTGCACAAACATTACAAAGACTGAATGCAATTTCACACATCCAAAGATCAAAAGCTTTTGGACAATTACTTTACGTGTTAGGGCTGAGCTAGGACAAGTGAAATCTGACTGGGTGGAAACAAATAAATTTTTTGCAGACCAAAACAGTAAGTCTTTTATGATCTCAACCTCTCACCCCCTTACAGAAAATATTTCTGGTAATTGTTATTATATTGTGTCTTAGTTTTCTTCACTTTGTATAATATATGAGAGGACTCATAAGAGAGGTGATGGGACCTGCTGTGTTAAGAATCTGTTTTTAAAGTCTATTTCAGTTTACATTGCTATGCCAGTGGTATAGATGCAGAGACCTAGTAGAAACTGGTATCTGTCAACTTTTCTGTAATGATATTAAAACAAGTTTCTCATCTACACTTAGCACCTGAGCTCTTTTCAGCACCAGTTGATGGGGGAATCTGTGGATGACAACTAATTTTCCTAGATTGAACAGAGCCCAGGAGAGCAATAACTTAACTTTTTTATTTTCCTGTAGATTTCGGGCTTTTTTGCGCACCTAATTTTGTGATGACTCCTAAACACATTGTAGCACCAAACACACACAATTTCAAAAGTACCTACATTATGCTCTAGTTCTGTAGTATAAAGGGGTCAGGGATATACAGGGAGTACTAATACACTATACTCCCGTTTTATCCAAAACCCTATTAGCTGAACTTCCGCGTTATCCGAATCCCTTTCTTGTCCCCCAGCATGAGATGCCTGACCTCTGCAGCCTGTATCTCATGCTGGGGGACAAGGCAGAGATTCAGATAATAGAGCAGACATCCCCTGCCAGGGCTGTGAGGAGGAGGACGAGCCCCTGGCCATGGCTCCTGCCCTTTTAATTATCTAAACAAAATCAGTGTCCCCTGTGCTAGTCAGATAACGGGGAGTATACCATACTGACAAAATAGAGCTTAATGTGGTGGCTGTGTGAACACATTTAATGTTAACTTTTAGAAGTATCCACGAGTTCCCTTGTTATGGTTGGTTTCTGGGCTAGGAGGAGGCTCAGTTGTGGGTTTTCTTTGTTCAAAAGTTAAGTCTGAAATAATGTTTAGAGCAGAAGAGGTTCATTCATTATTCCCTCTTATTTCCCAACCCGGGGAATGGATCCTGTGGGTGTGGGCCTCTGGCTAGCTTAAAGGGAGCGCAAAGCGAAGGGGCGGGGACTGCATGATTCCACACCTATCCCTTCCCTGCTGGTGTATCCAGTGCTCTGAGTAGTTTCAATTGGCCCCTTGAAAGCCAGCAGCCTTCTCTGCCTTCTCATGTGGCACCTCCATGTAGCCAATCCTAAAATCAATTCCTGTAAACTTAGATGTTAGCCTTCTAGCTTGTGTGTATTTTTCCCTATGACATTCAAATCAGCCATGTAGATCACACCCCAGATCATGTTTCACACTCTGAGCGATGAGAGAGAGAATGTACGAGGGGAGAGAGTTACCTGCCAAGTGAAACTTACAAGCAAAATGTACAGAAGAGAGGACACATTAAAGGAGAGACAGCAGTTGCAACTGTAGTAGGGCATGATGCAAGAAGAAACTAAAAAGTTCATGATCCAAGGTATTAACAAGAGGGCCAACTTTCCCCAAAATAATTTTGAGCAGAGCAGAACCATTTGAATGAAGCAGGGTAAAGTTTATTATTTTTGTTTGTCTGTTACCATAGCATGGATGACGTTTATATTCATTATGTTGCAACATGTCCTGCCATTATAAGTTAAAATAATAAGCAGAGGTTACAGGAAAGGATCAGATTTCTCTTGTGTTATGCTAGGCTTTCTGACTTTTTTTTCTGGTCTTTTAACATTTGTTTTTTATATATTTGTAAAATGACAGTGTGTAGAGCTTAGAACCCCAGTGTATTAGGCACTGTAATACAAATTAAGAGTCCAGGGCAACTCACCTTTTTTTCTTTATGCCATGCTATAACAATAATTAGGGATAAACTAATTGCTTGGTAGTCTTGTATTTATACTGGAAGGTACGTTTTAGCAGTTCACTTCCAAACTTTGGTGACCAACAAAATGTTCAATGGGAAGATTAAAATATAACATATGAGCATAAGTGTGACGGGTTCGGTCACTGGGACCCCCTTGGGACTGCAACCTGATGTGCTGAGACTACCTCTGAGCCTGGCAGCTTGGGACTTCAGTACTCTGTCTTGTTGAGCCAGACACGCTAGCCTGCTACAAACACAGACGCCGCTCTGAACCATGTCCCCCACAAGCTGCAGACTTAACTGAAAACAGCTTAAGAAGTGCTCCTGTCTCTAGCACCGAGACACCCAGTTTCCAATGGGATCCAAACTCCAAATAGATCCATTTTACTCTGTATAAAGTTTATACAGGGTAAACTCATAACTTGTTCGCCCTCTATAACACTGATAGAGATGCACAGCTGTTTGCTCCCCCAGGTATTAATTACTTGCTCTGGGTTAATTAATAAGTAAAAAGTGATTTTATTAAATATAAAATGTAGGATTTAAGTGGTTCCAAGTAATAACAGACAGAACAAAGTAAGTTACCAAGCAAAATAAAACAAAAATACCCAAGTCTAAGCCTAATACAGTAAGAAACTGATTACAGATGAAACCTCACCCTCAGAGACATTCCAATAAGCTTCTTTCACAGACTAGACTCCTCTCTAGTCTGGGCCCAATCCTTTCCTGGGTATAGTCCTTGTTCCAGCTCAGGTGGTAGCTAGCAGATTTCTCATGACTGCAGCCCCCTTTGTTCTGTTCCAACCCCATATATACCTTTGGCACAAGGCAGGAATCTTTTGTCTCTTTGGGTTCCCACCCCTACTTCTAAATGGAAAAACACCCGGTTTAAGATGGATTCCAGTACCAGGTGACATGTTCACATATCCTGTGAGACCCAAACTGTCATTCTTCCTGGCCTCACTCACAGGAAGGCTTGCAAGTAAACAGAACCATCTACAGGCAATTGTTCTAATTGATGGGAACCATCAAGATTCTAAACCACCATTAATGGCCCACACTTTGCATAAGTATATAGAACTGCAGAGTTATATTTTATATTTCTAGTTTCAGATACAAGAATTATACATTTATACAAACTGGATGACCACACTCAAAAGATTATGACCTTTGTAATGATACCTTACAAGAGACCTTTTGCATGAAGCATATTCCAGTTACATTATATTCACACTCATTAGAATATTTTCATAAAATCATATGGAGTGCAACGTCACAATAAGATCCACTTCTTTTCCTTTTCTTTAAGCCTTGGCTACACTGAGAGTTTGCTCCAATCCCAGCCATTGGAGACTAGTCACTGATGTAGCTGGAGCAGTGCAAACTCCTAATGTAGGCAGGCATAGCTGCTATTCACACTGGTGGGGCCTAGCCTTGCTTGAAATAAAGGTAACCAGCGGTAGTGCAAATAGCAGCTTTGCCTGCCTATACCAGAGGTGGTACCAATGTAGCTACACCTGTGGCTAGAAACAGGATAGATCTCTAGCAGTAGACAAAGCCTTGATTCTCCTTTCACCATGTTGCATGCATATAACTTCTCCTTGCTTGCATCAGTCTTCTCATCCTTCTTCCTCTAGAATCTTTTGCTTTCTTTTTCTCTTCTTAGCAACTGCAGCATATAACAGTAGTGCCATGATTAAAATACAGGAGCACTTCACAGATGCAGCTGGCTGTGAATTGAAACTGAAACCCCCCAAACACCTTCACCCCCCTTCCTGGGGAGGCTTGAGAATAATATACTAACCAATTGCCTTAGCAATGTGAGCACCGATCAGACCCTTTGTCTTCAGGACACTGAAATCAGTCAGGTTCTTAAAAGAAGAACTTTATTTATAAAGAAAAAAAATAAGAATCACACCTGCAAAATCAGGATGGAAGGTACTTTACAGGGTAATAAAAAGATTTAAAACACAGATGATTCCCCTCTGGGCTCAGCTTCATAGTTACAAAAACAGGAATAAAACTACCTCTGTAGCATAGGAAAAGTCACAAGCCAAAACAAAAGATAACCTAACGCATAACCAATCTCTGTGGTTTTAGATGGATTATTCCAGGTATATTTTCAGGAAATGTTGTACCTGGTTGACTTCTCCCCCCATCCAGAGAGGGAACAACAAAAGAGAACAACAAACAAATCCTTCCCCCCCCATATTTGAAAGGATCTTCTTTTCTCATTGGTCCTTCTGGTCAGGTGCTAACTAAGTTATTTGAACTGCTTAACCCTTTCCTCTATATTCATGACACAGCCAATATTTAGTGCTATGAAGCTATTTGAAATAATTAAGGAGTAAATGTATTTGAACACTTTATATCTCTTCCAGATAACAGGCTGTTGTATTGTAGTTTATTTTGTATCAGATCAAAACTAGTAGGAAATGTGCTCATTTTTTCAAATTCCAAATGTTCATCTATTTTTTTTTGTTCATTTTCAGCTACTATAGGGCCTCCTGTTATAGTAAATGTGGATTCAACACCTGATTCACTTTTCCTTAACTTCTCGCCCAATGTAAAAGAAGATAATTTACAATATCTTGTGCGCTACTGGGAGAAATCAACAAATGAACGACATGTAAGCATTCTTCTTATCTCCCATTTTTAAAAGTGATTTGGGCTCCTAAACACCTTCGTCACTTCTGAAAATTTTACCTAGGACCTCTGAGACTTTTCTCTCTATCTCAGGTCTTGTTTGCACTGGGAATTTCAGCCACTTGTGTCCAGTTACTGGAGTAGCTATGCTGGTTCAAATCAAAGCCTTAATGTAGACAGGTGCAAAACTGCTACAAGACCTGATTTGTGCATTATCAAATAAGGTGAGCTGTGCCAGTTCACATCATGGCCTATAGATAGGGCCCTACCAAATTCACAGTCCATTTTGGTCAATTTCATGGCCATAGGATTTTAAAAATTGTAAATTTCATGATTTCAGCTATTTAAATCTGAAATGTCATGGTGTTGTAATTATAAGGGTCCTGACCCAAAACGGAGTTGTGGGGGGATCGCAAGGTTATTGTGTGTGGGGAGGAGGGAGACGGGGAGTGGAGGGGGAGATGGTTTGTGGTACTGCTACCCTTACTTCTGCGCTCTGTTGATGGCGGCATAGGAGCCCAGCTCTGAAGGCAGCAGTGCAGAAGTAAGGGTGGCAATACCGCGACCCCCTAAAATAACCTTGTGACCCCCTCCCCATTCCTTTTTTTGGTTAGGACCACCAATTTGAGAAACACTGGTGTCTTCTGTTAAATCTGTATAGTATAAGGTAAAAGCACACAAAAAAACAGATTTCACGGGAGAGACCATATTTCATGGTCCTTGATGCTTTTTCATGGCCATGAATTTGGTAGGGCTCTACCTATAAAAGTTTTGCAAACATATGGTGTACTCCAAGTTACTAGTGTAGTTATACTTTTGTTTGGACTACCATTGGCTATAAGCAGGGCAAATTCACAGTCTAGACAGGTTGGCTTTGGGGTGAATAAACTGCCCACAAATGAGGAATCTTTGTTTTAAAGACATAGACTGACCCATTTTTTTTCATTTAAGAAATTATCTGCCTCTGGCCAGAGCCATCCCATCCACAGCGCAGACCAGGGCAACTGCCCCGGACCGCGTGCTTCAGGGGAATGGGGGGGGGGGGGGAGGGGCGCCTGGTGCTGGCAGCAGAGATCAGGCCCATGCCCCGCACTCACCGGCCGAGGTGTTTGTTTCTTTTTCTTTCCTGCTGCCCCCTGGGCTCAGTTTCTGTGGCAGCAGCGAGTGACCCTGCCTCAGCCCGCTCCGCCGGCTCCCGGTGTCACCTGCTGCCGCAGGGTCCTAGCGTCCCCACCACTAGTGCCTGGCAGGCTGACTCTGACCCTTCCCTTTTCCAGCGGGATCCTCACCAGCGCAGGGGGTTCCCTAGCACAGGTGAGTGCCAGCCAGTAGTCTCCATCGTCTATCACCAAGCACAGGTGTCCACCCAGTGCCCCACACTTCCCCCCCTTCCACTGCCCTTTCTCCCCTCTCCCAGCACTGTGTGGGGTCCGCCAGGGCCAGCCTTTATCACTCCCCTGCCTCAGGGTCCTCCTTGCCTTTCATCTCTCCAGCTTTGGGGTTCCCCTCCCTGCAGTACCAGGACCTGGGGTCCCACAACTCTGCGCTCTCCACCACCACCCAGGACTGGGCTCCTCCATCCATCTGCCTTTCCATCTCCCCTCCCAGCCCTCAGAGAAAACAGATCTTAGAGCCCCTCCTCCATGCTAGAGCATCCTGAGGTCCCCCAGCACCAGGGCATATATAGGCCCTCCAAGAGCCACCCAGTTCCCGAGACATGAGCTCTCAGTGTTGCGAATGCATAATTACATTTAAAAAAAAAAAATCCACCGAGGGTAGCAAGACCATATGCACTTTGCTGTGAGGAAGTCAGGGAAGGTGGATTTCAGAATGTAAGTGGCATGATGCCGATCGTGATCAGTGAGGTACGTTTGTTTTTTAATTATATGAACTTCATTATAATTATATTGTAGTTCTTTTTTATAACAACATTATAATTATACAGCTGGGCGCTATCAATATTTAACCTGCGGCCAGCAGCTGCCCTTGAAGTTCACTGTAACTAGATTACATCTGTATAAAAAATGTTAAGGTGACCCCAGACATGCTGATTTGCCCTGGGCCCTGCACCCCTCTAGGGACGGCCCTGCCTCTGGCTTTCCAACTACTTACCTGTTTCATTTCAGTTAAACTTCGCTGAGCATTTAAAAAAAAAAAAAAGACAGTGCCGAGGTTAATGCACCTCCTTCCTTTCCCAGAAAAATTGAGTTTTCTGACACACTTTTAACATACTCCTCTTCCTCTAGCTGACATACAGATGAAACAGAACCCAGACCCTCATGTCATAGCTTTTAGCTTTGACATTAAGAATTAATCAAGTTCTTAACTGAGCTACCCAGCACTGAAAAAGGCAAACTGCTAGCTTTGTTAGGACTGTGGACATAAAAATGCATCTAGCGTTGCCCTACAGTTCTCCCTGCTAGCTCCATTCTTGTGAGTAGGCAAAGAGATAAATTGAAAGTCATGATCTTCACTGGACAGAACTTCGTCTAATTCAGTTCTTGCTGTCTGGGGCCAGTGGCTCTAGTGTCAAGAGTAGAGGGTTGATGCAAAACTTGAACACCATACTTGCATCTGTCTTTAATCCCTAGATAATGGTTCTGGGCATCCTAGCCTAGAAGCTGGTATTTTAAAGCAGCAGATTTGTTTTTGACGATATTTTTGTTTTGTTGTTTCTCCAACTCCTCCTCCTTCTGCCAAATCACCTTTAACTGCAGGAATTGACACACAAATACTGCAGACTTTCAGAGGTTCTAAAGGTGTTTTGTGTACAGTGAAATTTTACATTAACCTACATGCATTCACAAAATAATCATGTCCATGGTAGATGGGGAGCGTAAATAGCCAGATTTTGTTTCATTGAAGCAGAACACCTCTATTTAATAAAATTTGCATTTAAAATGCACTGCAATAAGAAGCTCATACTGTTACACTACTTCTTTTGCATACTGTATAAATGTTAGTTATGCAAAATAATGTTGTGAAGCTTTTGAATGGAAACTCATGATTTCAAGTTGACTGTATTGAAGAAAACTCTTAATAGAAATCTGTTTTTTGTAATATTACTTGCACTAACAAAGAACTTAATTTTTTTTTTTTTTTTTTTTTTTAAACAGGAAACAGAATGGACCAAGAATACCCGAATCGGACTTCTGAATCTAAAGCAACTGACAGTGTATTGTTTTCAAATACAAGCAAAACTCCACTTATTAAATGACAACATTGGACCATTCAGCAAAACATATTGTCACAAAACTGCAGCTAGTGGTATAAATCTTATTTCATGAACACCTGTTTTATCTCTTGTGTAATGAAACTGGTATAAAACTTGAGTCTCAAATGGCTGGCTGTTTGAATTTACTGCATCACACAACCAGTACCTGTCTTCAGTTCTAAAGGGCAGTGTTTTTAGTAGTTCAAGGGCATATTCTCGTTCATTTTCACATAATGAGTTTTTCAGCAGCTCAATAAATCAGAGAAAGTAAAACAGAGCATCTGCCTCCCTTTCCTCACCCCTCCTAGATAGATTTTTTTTTTTTTTTTTTTTGACGGCGCTATTAAGGTACAAGTACAAATATATATTGGTATTCTAAGGGAAAATTACTTACTGGTAATTCCTTTTCTCACCTGGGGTCAAATTTGTTTGAGGGAAAATGATGGTACTCTCCCAAATTCACCATGTCCCTCTCTGCCCTATCCCATTCACCTGATCACCTGCTCTGCCATTGTGTGGAGAACCGGGGCAGGAGAGAGAGAGATCGGAGGGGAGGGGTGAGACAAGGTTGGGGAGGGCAAGGACAATTCAGAAACTGGTAAAGTTTGGTCCCATCTATACTGTTGGCCAAAATGTTAGAATCCGGTCTGTCTATATCTGAGCTTAAGCCTGGTTTTAAACTCTGTTGTAAGGCCTGTGTAGACTTAGGCCCTCATGTTACGTCTCATACTCTAACCTGGAGGAATTACCTCTAGGCATGAGAAGGCAGTATAGGCTCCATGCTCACGTACTCCTTTTTCTCTCCTCTCCTTACACAAATGTGTCAAACAAGGTGCCGCTTTAGGGCGTGATCCTGCAAAATGCTGAGCACTCTGTCTCTAACCTAGCAAAGCTCTTAAAATACAGTAACTCCTCACTTAACATCGTCCCGATTAACGTTGTTTTCGTTGCTGATCAATTAGAGAACGTGCTTGTTTAAAGTTGCCCAATGCTCCCTTAGAACATTGTTTGGCAGCTGCCTGCTTTGTCCACTGCTTGCAGAAAGAGCAGCCCATTGGAGCTAACTGGTGGGGGCTTGGAACCAGGGTGGACCAGCAGCCCCCCATCAGCTCCCCTAAGTCCCCTGTGTGGCAGCCGCCCAGCAGGCTATCAGTTGCCGACAGTTCAGCTGTCCCTTCCCCACTGCCATGTGCTGCTCCAAGGCAGAGGGCAGGAGCTGCTCCCGGGAGCCTCCTGCTTGCTGGGGGGGGGCGGTTGCGGAAGAGGGGTGCTAATGTCAGGGTGTCCCCCTCTCCCCGCTACTGTACCCCATCTCCTTAAGGCAGGGGGGACATGACAGGGCTCAGGACAGAGGAAGCTTGCTGGCAGCAGCTGCTGTCTGAACTTGCTGATCTACTTAAAAGGGCAGCTTACTTGGAGTGGGGTCAGCATGCTTAAAGGTGCAATGCGCATCTCTCTCTCTCACACACGCACGCACGCATGTTGTGTCTGTCTCTCTCTGCCATGCTGTCTCCCCTCCCTCCATTTGTGCTGCCTTGTAGAGTGTGTGGCTACATTAACAACAGGGATCAGCTGAATGCTAGTTCAGCATTTAGCAATAAGGCATTCTCTGGGAAATATCCCACCCTCTTCCACCCACTGACTTCACCATCTCAACCAAGCTTCACAATCATCATTGCAGTGTACAGTATTAAATTGTTTGTTTAAAACTTATACTGTGTGTGTGTGTGTGTGTGTGTATATATATATATATGTGTGTGTATATATATATTTTGTCTGGCAAAAAAAATTTCCCTGGAACCTAACCCCCCCATTTACATTAATTCTTACAGGGAAATTGGATTTGCTTAACATCATTTCGCTTAAAGTAGCATTTTTCAGGAACATCACTACAGCATTAAGCGAGGAGTTACAGTATGTCCTTAATCTTAAGCACATATGCACACCACTGGAACTTCTCATATGTTAAGTACATGCTTCAGTGTGAGAGTGCATTAGGAGGGCAAGGTGGATCAATTTAAATAAGAGTTAAGCCTCTGGGTCTGCCATTCTGGTACCTCACACTGAATCATTGTTTAATAGAACAATGCAAATTATCCAGGGCAAATACACTAATATTAATATTTCTTCTGCTTAATGGGATTTGGATCTTAGCCTGTGAATTTCTACGTTGTTTGGTTTAAGATTGCAGTGTTCATTTTAAACAAAATTTTGAGAAGTATGTGTATGTCTACACTATGAAATTACTCCGATTTTACAGAAGTTGATTTTTGAGAATAGATTGTATAAAGTCGAGTGCATGCATCCACACTAAGCACATTAATTTGGTGGTGTGCATCCATAGTACCGTGGCAAGCGTCGACATTCTGAGCGATGCACTGTGGTAGCTTTCCCGCAGTCCCCGCTGCCCATTGGAATTCTGGGTTGAGCTCCCAATGCCTGATGGGGCCAAAAATTTGTTGCGGGTGGTTATGGGTAAATGTTGTCAGTCAACCCTCCCTCTCTGAAAGCAATGGCAGATGATCATTTTGCACCCTTTTCCCTGGATTGCCCGAGCAGACGCCATAGCACGGCAAGCATGGAGCCTGTTGAGCTCACCGCAGCAGTTATGAGCATTGTAAACACCTCGCGCATTATGTACTTGCTATTGATGTATTTCTCCTCCTTTTCCCAACAATTTTGGATAAAGTTTGTGTTTCCCATAGCTCTTTTACTCCCGTGTTAAAGCTGGAGAGTATCATTTTGTCTTGTGTTTTGATAGTGTCCGTCACTGTCATGTCTAAGCCTTGATTCTAGGAAAAGAGTTACATGTGCCTTAAATACACTTTTACCAACTCTGGCAGAAGCTACGTATGACATAAGTTATGCAGTTATAATGCAATGCACAATAGGTGAGGCTTCTGTATCATTGTTTTTAAACAAAGGAAGTCTGTAAAAGCCTCCTGCTTATTATGATGCAATTTAAATTCTTATTCAAGACAATTGATTAGTTTTCACATTAAAGTTATCAAGACATGTTGATAAACTTGACACTAGTGGAGTAAAAAGAAAAAGCTTTTGATATATATTACATAGTGATGCTACTTTTTTTTTTTTTTCTCTTTTCAGATGCAACCAGAGCTGGATTTGTAGTAATAATATTTGTTGCAGCCACAGTTACTGTGGTGATCTTAGCAATTGTCTGTTTCCTTTTTATTCAGAAATTTCATCAAGTCATTAAATATTGGTTTCAACCGCCTTTTAAAATTCCACTGCATATTGAAGAGGTATGTATTTTTTATCTTTCTGTTTAGCAAAAGAGGTGGTGGTGTGACTGGAATGAACTGGTTAGGTTAGTTGAGGTCACGTAGAAGCTACAAAATATTAAACTCTCTTGCCTTTCTGAGTTTACATCCAAATTCCATTAATGAGTATAGCTTGTTGTTTTTTATAGGTAGTGTGGCTGTAATGTTACTCCAATTTATGCCATTTTACTTAGCTGGAATCCCTTGCTCACTCTGTACTTAAGTACAGATATTGTGGTGTTCCTTTGTGTGAAACTGTCGTAATATGAAAAAAGACTCAATTTTTTGTTTTAAAATAAAAATAATATTGATTAATCAGGGTTGACGCAGACCAATTCTTCACTACAGAACTGAGACCAAATTGCAGGTGGTACTGTATTAATAGTTTCTTTGGGGGTTAAGTAGACTTTTTAAGGATCAGTTACTGAATTACAGGTGAGCACTTGCCATTGTGGAGACCAAATATCAGAATCTCTGAGGGCCTGGGGAGATGGAAGGTATTGGGTGTGGGGGTTTGGTCTTTTTTTTTCTTTATGGTTTCTTGCAATTCACAGATGAATGATGAAAGATGCATGTAACTTTTTTTTCTGGCAGGTCATGTGTCTCTGTACTGAAGAACATTTCGGCTCTGTTCATCTTCCTCTTTTTATGTTTTAAACAGGAAATGTTTTTCCATTGATCATGAATTAAAAGTTATGGCTTGAGACATCTTCCACATCATGGGCGGCGCTTGGGGTGGGGGCAGCGTAGAAACATTTCTACTATCAAACACAATCCTTTGAGCTAGAGTGCTTTTGTGATTAAGGAACTGGATCAGGACTTCAGGATCTGGGTTCAGTTTCCAAGTCTGCTATAGATTTTCTGCATGACCTTGAGCAAGTCACTTAATCTGTGTCTGCCTCAGTTCCTATCTGTAAAATGAAGATGATGATTTCCCACCTCAAAAGGGTTTTGTGAGGATAAGTTTAATAATTTTATGCAATTAGATATTATTATGATGGGCGGAGGGGCACATAAGTACCTAAATATGTTCACTTTTTAAAAATACACAGTATATTATGGAAAGGACGGTAAGAGTTAATCTGTTTTCTAATGCTTACTCTCCATCAGAATTTATAACCCTCAGTTGGCGTGGAGGTCATTAAGATTTCAACTGGATAGTAAGCAGCAGAAATCAGGCGAATGCTTCAGCAACAGTGAACCTGTTTTCAGGCAAATAACACTGATAATGATACATATTTAGAAATGATTCTGCTTGTATTATTTGTTTTCCAAGAGGGTTTAGCTGGCCTAGTGGTTTTCTTCTTCTTACAGCAGGGGTGGGCAAACTACGGCCCAGGGGCCGCATCCAGCCTTCCAGACGTTTTAATCTGGCCCTCGAGCTCCCGCCAGGGAGCAGGGCCCAGGGCTTGCCCTGCTCTAGCCAGGGAGTGGGGTCGGGGGCTTGCCCCGTTACGTGCGGCTCCTGGAAGCAGCAACATGTCCCTCCTCTGGCTCCTACGCATAGGGGCCGCCAGGGGGCTCTGCAGGCTGCCTCCACCCCAAGCGCTGCCCCCGCAGCTCCCATTGGCCGGGAACTGCGGCCAATGGGAGCTGCAGGGGTGGTGCCTACAGATGGGGCAGCGCACAGAGGTGTCTGGCTGTGCTGCCGCATAGGAGCTGGATGGGGGACATGCTGCTACTTCTGGGAGCTACTTGAGGTAAGTGCCACCCGGAACCTGCCCCAGCCCTGATCCCCCTCGCATCCTTCAAACCCCTCGGTCCCAGCCCGCACCCCCTGCTGGAGCCCTAATCCCGTGCCGCATCCCAACCCCCAATTTTGTGAGCATTCATGGCCCACCATACAATTTCCATACCCAGATGTGGCCCTCGGGCCAAAAAGTTTGCCCACACCTGTCTTACAGCTATGGATATGTGAAAAGATTGTCATTAGAACAAGTTACCATAGTTAATATTTGGCAGTGGCTTCTGTTTCATATGTATTTTTTTAGCATTTCAGAAAGTGTCACAGTTCCTCCTTTAGAGCAAATTTCAGGCTTTCAACATCTGAGTTACAGGAAACAGATTTGATATTGTCCCACTCCTCAGGTGTAGCAAAAAAAAATCAAAAACTGATTATTTCTTGAATTCATTAAAATGTACTTATTTGCTCTGTCTTTAAAATCTACCTATAAAAAATAATTTGAATCCGATTAATGCCAGAGATAAGTGTCATGATAAAATAACTTTAAATTGTTCCTTGTCCCTGCCCTGTCACCTGTATCTATAATTAAAACTATGTTAATATAGAAGCCAACTAAAATGCTATGCCATGTTGTAGCTTGTAACATTATGAAAGTTTTCGGCTTCTAGGCTTTCTTACTAGCCCTGCAATAACTCCTCAACAATAACAATTTTTGTATTCAGCTGTCTGAGGTGCTGAGCGTCCTCTGTTTGCACTGAAATGTATTCAAAGACACAGGATCAGATTTCTAAGGGAAAAAAGATCTTTCTCAGATCTAATTAATTAATCAGTGTAAAGCAGTGGTGTAGCCATGGATGGGCCTGAGTGGGCCGCAGCCAACCCACTTAGCTTCCAGGCCCATCCACGGAGCCCCCCGAATCCACAGGTTGGGACTCCCGATCCCAGCTCGGTGTCCGACTGCATCCCTCTCCTGCCGGCGCCATGCACTGCCGCCCTGGTCTACAGTCCCAGAGTTAGCCCTGTGGGGGGGGAGGAGTGAGGGTGCCTTGTGTGTGGAGGTAGGGGCGGGGGGGGGGGGCCTAGTGCTGGGGCCAAGACCTGGGCAGCAGTGTGCGTCGCCAGCAGGTAGGGGATGCAGCCCGTCTGACAGACACCAACCCAGGTTGGGAGGGGTGGATGGAGCTCGAGCCCCATGGGTGTGCCCTGCAGCCTGTGTGCCCCAGGTGCCGGCTAAGTGGTAAGGGGTGATGTGGGGGAGGTGGGCCCCCCATTCCTCCTGCTCCCCCTCTGCAGGGCCCCCATCCTTCCTGCTCCCCCACCCCCTGTCTGGGCATTGCCTGCCTACATGCCCAAAAGCTAGGACCCAGCCAGTTTTCCTGTCCTAGCTATACCACTGATGTAAAGTGCATGAAACTTTTGTTTGCTCCACATCCAGAAGTGAATTTCTGGTGGCAGGCACGCAGCCTGATGGCAGTTCTATAGTGCTTTATACTGTGTATAAAATATAGTAGGTATATTACAGCCCAGTTCCTGTACTTGACCACCCAGTCTTAACATTTGAGATGTCAGCCAACTTGAACACCTACCTGTGAAATTAGATAACTCTAGCTAATAGAATGCTGTGATTAATCAACATGTAATGTACTCTATTGACTTGCATTATATTGATGAAGAATGTATCACTGGATACTTTGACTAATTCAGCAACTAAAAGTTTCCAACTTAGAGCTGTAACACTTAAATTTTGTTGGTAATGTCAGAGCTCTATTTGTAGGTGACAGGCTATCAAATGGTTAATTTGTGGTGTGTTTTGCTTTTAAAAGATAGTTGGAGTAGGTCATGTTTGAAAGTTGTTTCATGACAAGTGTCTCTAAGATGGGAAATAGGCTTTTAAAACATTTAATGCTGTGTATTGATGAAACTGGTTGTCATAATGGAAACCTTTTAAACCAATTAGAACACTGTGTTTTGTGGAAAATGACTTAACAGTCAAGTCTGAGCTAATCAGGTTAGGAAAAAAACACGTTAGTTTGCTGTACTGTTAGTTTAAAACCTATTTGACCTTTGATTTAGGGTTGTCTTTTTTTTTTTTTTTTTTTTTTTTTTTTTTATTTTTAAAGCTCTTTGCATTTATTTCAACATTGCACTAGTACTGTGTTTCTATCAAGTGAGTCACAGGTGTGCACCTATGCTCACAAGTGCAGAGTCTGATTACTGTGTACATGTGATTATGCAGCCTCAAGTTCTGTGTGATGGACACATTTTTGAAAGGACTATTGATAGTAGCTTTGGTTTTTGTAATGTGACCTCTAAATACAGCCAACTTTTAAGATCACCCTCTCCAAATTATTGCACTAAAAATTGCTCCATAGATACTGTAAACACAGTACAGTTGTGAAATGTATGTTAACTATGTAGGTAGAGTGAAAGTAAGTTCGGATGCTTCTATATTAAAGTGATATTTTAACATGGAGAAATTCCTACTCTGGGTAGATAAAGTGGTAAGAAACTACAGAATGCTCCTGATGCATACGTGGCTAAAATTACGAAGTAGTTAGAGGCTGGAAAATCCCTACTAAATTTACTTTCATTTTGCCTTGCCAAGTTTTCTCAGCTGATATCAACAGATGATAAGAAATAGAATGGAAATTCCCCAGTTCAGTATGAAATGAAAGATGCTTCAGGTTTTTTCTGCTGTCTTCCAGTAACCAACAGAATCCCAGTAAATTTAACAGAAAAGTACATTGGGACATTTGTGGTCATTTAAAAATGATTAATCGTATATCAGATTAACTTCTCAGAGTTATTCCTGTCATCAAAAGTAGGAATGATTCTAACACGAAAATACTTGAAGGCCAAATTCTGCAGTCCTAATTCAGGCAAAATTCTTAGTGACTTCAGTGGAAAGTCAGTGACTAAGGACTGCAGGGTTTGCTCTTTAGTTTGTGGGGATTTGTTTGCATAAAAAAAAATCTACATTGCAAAAAACATTATTAATATTGCAAAGTCAAGCACTTAGAATTTGGGAACTACCCAAAATAAGGTTGCTGCTGCAACTTTAATTAAACTCCCATGTATGTATGATCAAACATGACTTTTTCCACAGAATCTCTCTCATTCAATGAGTGGGTTATTCAATATTTCTTTTTATCCCCCTCATTCTGTGTGTGGCCCCACGCACTTCATTTACTGCACACCCTTCAAACTCTGCTTTCCCCATACCATCTTTAGTGCTTCACAAATGTCAATGAATTTATCTTCACAACACACCTGAGATGGGTGGGTAATATCCCCATTTTATGGCTGGAGAGCTGAGGTACAGAGAGAGTAAGGCCAAAATTACCAAGTATCCACTAATTTTGGGTGCCTAACTGAAGACATCTGGGGGCCTGATTTTGATATTTTTATAGCATGTTATGTGTTGGAAGTCAATGGGAGCTGTGCTCTCAATTGCTGGTGTGAATGCTTAGCGCTTCTGCACATCTGGTGCCAAGTGGCTCATTTCAGGCATCCAGAACAGGAACACAGAGGCTTGGTCTCCATTACCAACTTATGTTGGTATAACTGTTACACCTGGGGGAATTCTGTGCATGCGCAGTGGCACAGAATTCCCCCAGGTGTAACAGTTATACCAACATGTCTCCCACAGATTTCTTTGCTTCCCTGCAGAAAAATGACTTTCTGACAGGGAAGCAAAGGATTGCTTTTGTTGCTTTCAAGTGACCCTCCCCAGTAGTTACATTTTGGGTGCCCAGGGCAGCCGACAGAGAGGTAAATCACTGTGAGGCAGAAGGAGAGACTGGGGAAGACCCAGCTGGTGGCTCCTACCCCGCGCCAGGCTCAGCTGCTAGTCCCAGCAGAGTTGGGTGGCATATCAGCTCCTCAGATAATTACACATGTTCCTAAACCATATAGCATGAGGTTGATCTGTTATAGCATTTGTTCTGCAGAGTGAATTATAACTAATTACTGTTTTTTGCTTTTTTTAGTATTTAAAGGATCCTGAAATGCCTGGTTTAGAAGAATTGCAGAATAATTGTGCTGAGGAAGATCCCGGGGACTCCTTGTCAGTTGTTTCCAATGCAGAAGGAAGTCAAGCCCTTCTGAACACAAATGTTCAGTCAGACAGCAGATCCATTGAAAGTGAAAAAACTTAATTACATTGTGGTAGAAATACCTGTACCAGTGGTATTGCCTTGATGCTCTAGAAAGATGATAGTGTCACTGTCGACAAACCAAGTTGTGGGAGTCTTGACTTCCTGAGAACATTGTGTAACCTTGAGTGAGGTTTTTTAATGGTTTCTACTGCACTTCACCATATGAAGTGCCTTCTCCAGGAGAGACTTTTTAAAAACAGATTTGAATGTGAACTGGAAATGAACACTAAAAGAGCAAGAAAAGGACAACAACATGATTGGAGTTAAATGGCTGCATTTGAACATCTTTGCAGAAATGACTGCACTATTACTATGAACATTGTTGTTGGTTATTAGGTTTGTCTAGGTTCTAACAAATCTTAGTGGACCGTAGCACTTTATGGTAGGATATGGTACTAGAAAAGATTTAATTTAGTGGATTATTGCACCATGAATGACTATTGGTCTTGGCCCATCAGTATGTTTATATAAAGTCTGTCCCTTAACACACAGCAAGTTAGCACTCAGAAAATGACACTTAAACTTTTACATATGTGAAAAATTGCTCTGTGTCTGGTGCTCTATATCTGAAGGAAATAGTATGTTTTCAGGAGTCCATTTTAAGTGTGCGCCCCCCCCCCTTTTTTTACAAAAAAGTTGTTCCAGTAAAAAATGAGATTTATATGAGCTGAAGAGAAACCAGGACATAATCACTCCCAGTTAGGGAACCATCATGGAAGGAGTACTTGCAGGGACAGACCGGTTGGATCGCTTCTCCCCTGAGCCTTCTGATGCTTGCACAACAATGGCATTAATTTCTTCTAGGACTGCTGTTTGGAGACCCTCTTTCTGTAGGCATCACATCCTTTACGATGAAATGAAATCCTAAAGCTTGTATCAGACACTAAAATATAGTATGTTTGGCTACCTGGAGAGCCCTTTCTAAAGTCATTCAACTGAACTTGTCAGGTTTTGATGCACATGAACCAAACCTTCCTGTGTATTCAGAGTACACATGGGCAAGATGTGTCAAAGATAGGGTTTACCCACAACTAGTAGACACTAAGAACAAAGCCATGGGTCCCTCACCTGCTCAAGCAAGTTGTGACTGCTAGTGAAGACAAGACCCGGGATGTGGAGTGTGGCTGTTTGGGAAATGAAGCATCCGGAAATTCTTTACACGACTTTATTGTATACGTGAAAATCTTGCTGTTAAAAATCCTACAGTGTGTATTGGAATATTATTTGGATTGATAATTAATAGAAATAATTTAAATATGGAAAAAGTAGTTTAATGTGTTTTGTTTCCATATGATTTTTTTGCTTCAAATTCCATGTGGTCATTTGTGTTCATTTAGAATCTAATCAGTGCCTAAATTAGGAAGAAAGGACTTCTTTTATCTGACTGTTATGAAGAGCAGAGCTTTATGGGCGGAGATGTGGTAAATTAGCATTATAGAATGCCCTTTCAGTGCCTCTCTTCTTCATTTTCCAGATTGACCCTTTATTCCTATGAAAATAAGCTTCAGTTCTGGTTCTTGACAGAATTTAAAAATAAGCACAGTGGCAGTCTGCTCCTGGCTGGGAGGGGGAGAAGTGCTTCTGGGGCTCCAAACTAAAATTCCGTTCACTTTAAACAATGTATATGATCAAATGTGACTCATCACTTTCAAATTCAGTTACTTCATAAAACATTTTCCAAATATTCACCTCATGTGTTTTAACTTATTGCTTTCAACAAGATAGTGTTTTTTTCCAGTTCTGGTAATGTGGTCTATGTTAAAGTTATCCACATGATTAAGGCTAAGATTTAGTCAGGGGTATTTTTGGTCATGTCAGGTCACGGGCAATAAATAAAAATTCACGGCCGTGACCTGTCCATGACTTTTCTCAAAAATACGCCTGGCTAAATCTCTACTTCTGAGGCCTTGATTTTCAGGGGGGGACCTGGCTGGGGGGAGGGGCTGCTCCAGTGCTGGGGGTTGACTGCCCCCCAGCTGCCACTCTCCAAACACCCTCCAGGCGCCCCTGGGGCTGCTGCTCCAGCCGCCCTGAGACTGCTGCTGCTCGGGCGGTCACCAAGGCACTCCTCAGAGCCAGCCACACCGGCCGCTGTTCTGGCGTCCCTGGAACCAGCTGCTTGGGGCCGCCCAAGCAGCGGCCAGTGCAGCTGGCCCCGGGGCAGCCTCTGGGACTACCTGGGGCCGCCCCCAGAACTGCTGCTTGGGCAGTCCCCGGGACCAGCTGCTGCTCACGTGGTCCCTGTAGCCAGTTGCCCAGAGCCTCCTGAGCAACAGCCAGTGTGGCTGGGGCCAGCTGCTTGGGAGGCCTTGAAGTCAGCTGCACCAGCAGTCATGGAAAGTCATGGGATCCGTGCCGTCTGCGACCTTGTGTAAGAATCACAGCCTTAGTCATGATCCTTATTAATAGCTGATCATGTTAAGTTTCTTAATGAATTGGGTGGAGAGGAGCTCAGCTATTTTATTTATAAAACCATCCAGCTGTGGTAGTACTGGTAATTCATAGTTCATTACAGTACTAAAAGGGAAATGTAAACAACCCTACACAATCCAAACATTTCACCTAAATACATTCAATTCTATATAGGTTTTTAAACCACACTCACCACTGTATTCTCTCAGCACCTACCAATCATGCATTAAGCAATGTGACTACACATCCGTCACAGACTGGTTGGTCTCTTGTCCTTTTCCCAGAGGAAGAAGCATGTGCAGTAATATCTTGTTCTGCTGGGATTTTTTGTTTTTAAAGTATCTTATGTGCTTGAGAGAAGATTAAGGCAAAGAAATGCACTTTGCATGTGAGCAGAAAGGTTTGTGATGATCCTTTGCAGGGAATTTATTCCAGGGTGTTGGACCAGCCTCTGAGAAAGTTCTGTCACCCACACAGACAAGGTTTAGTCTTAATGTAGATGTAGAGAGTTCTGTTGTGCAAAAGAACATAGTTGTCCAAGATCTTTGTCTCAGAGCTTTCAGTGGTCTTGTATATTGTGGGAGCATGCTATGAAGCACTTTGAGGATAAGGACCAAGATCTTGAACTTGCTTTGAAATTCTATGGGAAGCCAGTGCAGAGGACAGTTGTAATGAAAGGAGAATATGACAAGGTGAAGATGAAACTGACTGATAAGCATAATGTAAGTTACATGGTTTTGTTAATGTTGTTTAGTGATATGCTGTTTGGTTCATTGCTCTGATTTCCTCAGCTTTTCATTTCTATCAGCAGTCTTGCTGAACCACTATTTGTATTACCAGAGTGCCCTGGAACCACCAGTCATGGACCAGGACCCCATGAAGGTATGTGCTATACAAAAACAGATGAATCCATCCCCGAGGAGCTTACAAGCTAAGTAAAAAGACAAGGAATGGATACAGACAGCTGTCCAGTACCATGCCCATGCCACAGTGAACTTGGAGTATTAAGGAACAGCCAAGCTGTACACAAGTTTCCCTCTTATATTAAAATGTAGTACAGCCACCTGAAAGAGAGAGAGAATGCTAAAATCATGTTAAATATTAAACTAATGGCTAGTTTCTTGGGGGATAATACCTGACAACTAGCTATTTAAAAGCATGGGGACTGCTCAGCCAGGTTTTGGGTGGTAGACAGGGTTGTCCAAGTGAAACCTGTTTTGCACCACCTCCTTACTACCAAATGTTTCTGTAATTCTCAGGATTTACTCTGCAGCCTGCCTACCTTCCCCTGCAACCAGGAGTGGGGAAAAGGAGTAGAAGAACAGTTTAGGTTGGTAAGCTAGAGAAAGGGCACGTCAAAGTGTGACGGGTTACATGAGGAAATGTACTGAAGCTCGACAACACTGCATTTCCACAGTGCCACACTTCATCCGAGAACCTTGAAGCGTTTCACACACAGGAACCCTCCCATCACCTCTGAAATAAGTTACTTCTCCAATTGTTTTCTGAAGCTGCCGTAAAGCCACATCAGTCTGTCAGATCAATGGGCATGTACCTGGGAGTAAATGGTATTAAGCTGCTGGTCTTCTCTTAAGTGAAGGGTAGATAGGTATCTATTCCCCCCTGCGAGGGGCTTGTCTACACTGTTTTTATAATATGGTAGAATCTATAGTCAAAACAGTTCAATCAAGCTGTAGACTACCTCCATTAGTCAGCCCTGGGGATGGGCACATGTGTTTTTGTAGTACTTTGTATATGTTTAGAAGCTGGCAGTTAAAGCAGTACAGCCCCCTCCTCTGGGCACAATTTTATCAATATAAGATGTCTATAGCAGGATAGCTTATTTCTGTTACTGGTATAAAGGCACTTTATAATGATAGAATTGTGTCCACAGGAGGGGGTTGTACAGCCTTAACAGTCAGTTTCTAAGCATATACCAAGTGTTACAGAAACAGAGGGTAGGTCAGCCCTGGGGCTACCAGTTTTGACTGGTGTATCCTGCATTGTCTTTAAAAACAGTCTTCCAAGGGGAACAGTGAGAGCAAAAATATTATATGGCTTCAAGACTGAACTTAGTAAGTTTATGGAGGGGACGGTATGAGGAGACTGCCTACAATGGCATGTAGCTGATCTCCAACAGCCAGTGATGGGACACTAGATGGGGAGGGCTCTGAGTTACTACAGAGAATTCTTTCCCAGGGGTTGGTCGGTCTTGCCCAGATGCTTAGGGTTTAACTGATCACCATATTTTGGGTCAGGAAGGAATTTTCCCTTGGCTCAAATTGGCAGAAAGACTGCGGGTTTTCACCGTCTGCGGCATGCGTCACTTGAAGGTTTAAACTAGGGTAAATGGTGGATTCTCTGTAACTTATCTACAGAGACTCCAAGATCTCCTTCTTGAGTGGTAACAGCTAATTCCAAGCCAACATTTTGTATGTGTATTGTAGTTGGGATTATAACTTCCACTGTGCATTTATCAATATTGAATTTCATCTGCCCTTTTGTTGCCCAGTCACCTAGTTTAGTGAGATCCCTTTCTAACTCTTCCCGCTATACTTTGCACTAACTATCCTTAGTAATTTTGCAACTTCAGTATCTACACTTTTCCAGATCCTTTATGAATATGTTGAACAACACTCATCCCAGCCAGTGCAGACTCCTGGGGGATACCACTCTTTACCTTTCTTCATCAATCTTAAAAAAAGGCAAAAAAACCCCCAAACAAACAAAAAACAAGCTAATCCAGTGACCTTTTAAACCAGTCTTATAATGCTTAGAATTATGAGGCTAAAAGCCCTAGTGAGGATGGTATGTAAAGGAGGGATACATTCATCTTGATACTCCCACTGCAGGGCTGCTCCTGTGATATGGGAGTGTGGAAAGAAGTAAAGGAGATCACCCACTGGTGGGAGAGGACTAAACCTAAAAGCAAGACAACATTAGTGGAGTTAGAAACAGCTACACAACATAGCTAGCTTTTATTTAGGCCCCTCCATTGCTGGTGCTCCTTCTTCCTAAGCGCCAGTTGCTGCCTGGAGGTAGCAGCAGTCGCAGCTCTATTCAAGACAGCACTGCCCCAGGTGGGAACCTGAGCTTAAGCAGGATCAGGGCAACATTCCCTTCTGTGCCCCCCAAGCTAGGATGCACATAGACTGTTCAAAGTGGCACATAAATAGAGCTAACCGCACTGTCTTGCAGATGAAATATAATTGAGAATTTAAAGCATACAAAAGCATTAATAGGCTAGATGTTTTCACTTTGCAAGAAAATCACCAGCTATAGCCACAGCTCATGGAAGGCTTCAGTTCTGGCATGCTACAATTACTTGCTCTGATAAGCTTGAAGCCAAGAGGTCTGGAAAATAAACTTGTTTTAATATTGGCTGACTTGTGCAAAGTCACTCTGCCATACTTACTTTTCAGTCATGAAACAGGATACTACATTTTTAAATAATGTATAGTGGTGTTTAGCAATTTTTATGTAAGATCTGTACAAACAAGATTAGTCTCATTCGGAAGCCTTTATTGTATTTCAGTGAAGTTATAAGTGAGCAAATATAAGCTATGTACAATTCACACAGTTTAACATCATCAAATGTAACCGATTCAGAATGAACTTGCAGTTTGGTGGACAAATCAGGTCGGAAGTAACAGTCAAGGCAATGGCACAACTCAGCTATGGCATTTGCTTCATAATATGCCCACTAGAAAGATCCCCAGAAAGGAGTGGGATGGGAAGAAATCAAATTAGCAGGAAAATTAGTTGCCATACATGTGGAATATTTTTCATGCTGTCAAAGTTATGTTAATACTATGTGTGGCGCAAGCTTATGGTATATGAAAAAAATTATAAAAGCTGGGAGTGAGAATGCTAAATGAACTTTATGCTAAATGTTTTAGATATAGGTAGAACTGATAAGAGAAGGATGTCAAACGTGTAACCAAAACTGTAGAACATGTACAAGGTCATCCAATACAGATATAAAAACATCAAATTCTCCCTTTTTGTCTTCTCTGGTTAGAACACACTGGACTCCAATAATAATGGAACCATTTCAACTCAATTCTTTCCTAAGTGTGTGCTCATTAGATCTAAGAAATATACATGAAAAATTTTTTCATAAAAATGAGAAAAAGTCATCCTGCCACACATATTTCATCAGCAAAATGATCCCCGAAGAAAAGCTGCATTAATGTAACTTTAAAAAGTTAATGTCTTTCATGTATTCGTCATATTCAAATATATCAGTTTCAGATGAATTTAGGTTTTTCTTGAATGTAATGGTAAATATAGCTAATGGTAATAAGTTACTGAACACTAGACATGAGTGTGTCATTTTACAAGAATCATGTCATTAAATTGTGTTTGTGCTATAATAATGACAGGATTAAAAATAAAACTGGTCACTCAAATTGTCCCTTTATTATGGGACCTTGTTAAAAAGTCTTTACCTTTTAAAAATAGTTCAAAAGCTATTCTGTATTTGACTTTTTCAAACCTTTATATAAAATTTTTCTTAAAATCTCACTCTGAGCCCAGTATCTAATCAAGATTTTTTCCTCTTAGCTATCCAGAAGTTTAGCTGAGACACTTTGAAGGACTCACTTCTACTTTGAGGTATCCAACTAGGCATTGCTGCATAGCTTGTAAAATCAGCTATAACCCACCAGTGCATAAAAGTAATAGTTGATTTGATACAGTGTGGGCTTGATACTGCAAAGTCTTCCTTGCTTGAGTAGTTCCATTGAAGTTTGTCTCATGTGTGAGGGTTTGCAGATCAGATCCTACATGGTGTTGCAACTTCATGTATGAGAGCAGAAATAAAGACTTCAGAAATAAAAAAATTTAACATTTGCTTTAAGATATATACATACACAGCCATCTAATGTACATATTCACAAATCTGTCCTATGAAAAAAGGGAACTAATTACAGAAAACTGTCAAACCATTTTTGAAAATCTCATAGTTCATTCAATTTAGAGAAAGCAAAAGAACATTAACAAAAATATTTAATGCAACATTTGAGTATTTGGCAAAATGTAAAAACAAACAAAACAAAGATGTCTAGATACTGAATACACTATAAAGGGTATGGAATTAATGCTAACTTTGATTATATTATCCCCATAACTCTTCTGTTCTTCCAAATTTGTAGATCAGAGTACTGTAAAAAAAACAGAAGTTTACATGTAATGTGGAAAAAGGTCACTTGACATAGGAACAGAGGATACTTTAAACTCAAGTTTTGCGCTTATAATTTGGGATGAAAGAAACGAAGTGTAAAATATGAATTCTTTAGCTACAGTACATTTAACTCCCTTTGCTAATCTTAGCTCAGTCCACTTTAACATCTTTAATTTGAAAATCTACTTTTACATAGATTTAATCCCCTTAAGCAATAACTCACCAGACTCAGAGGTTATATATCCAAGAGTTCTGGTGGTGTTTACTATGAAGTGGCTGAGCTAACAACACTATGCAATCTCTTTTAACAGCCACAGCTCTGAGGATTGGAGGGTAGTAGATGTACCAATTTTTAAAAAAAGTTCTAGGGGTGATCCACAGAACTCTAGAGCAGTTGACCTCACAGGTGTAACTGGCAAACTGCTTGAAAATTAAAAATAGAACAAAATATGTGAAATATCATGATATGATAGGGTCTAATCAGCAGTTTCTGCAAAGGAAAACAGTGCCTCTCCAATCTCTTAGCATTCTCCGAACACATCAATAGACAAGTCATAAAGGAGAACTGGCTGACCATTTATTTAGGTGTCCAAATATGCTTTTACAAGGTCCCTGCACAAGAGGCTACTAAAAAAAGCTAAACGTTCATGGAGCAAGAGGACGACAAGCATTGTCATGGCTCAAACAGGGCTAGGGCAGAGAAAACAGAATAGGAATAAATGTGAGTTTTCCACATGACAAAAAGTCGATAGCAGGGGCCTGAAGGTTCTGTACTAGGTCCCATGTTATTCAACATTTAACAATGACCTGGAAAGGGGTGAGCAATGAGGAAGACGACAAAAAGTTATTTAGGTTAGACAGGACCAGAGAAGACTGAGAGGAACTTCAGAAAGACCGAAACGAGCCAGATGAATGGGCAATATGATGATAAATGAAATTCGGTGTTGACAAATGCAAAGTAATGCACACTGAATGGAAAAAATTAAACTACTCATACTTTTGATAGGGCTCTAAATTAACTATTAACTCAGGAAAGGGACCTGAGTGTCACTGTAGACAGCTCAATGAGCAGCTGAAGTCCAAAAAGCAAACACGATATTAGGCTGTATAAGTAGTGGGATGGAGAATAATACAGCAATCACTATAATATTTACATAATATCAATGGTGCGGTACTGGTCATCCTATCTTAAAAAGATTACTGCAGAATTAGAGAGGTTCAGAAAGAGGCAATGAAAATGATCAAGGACCTGGGAAAAAACTTCCTATGATGAGAGAATGAAAAGACTAGGACTGTTGACTTTAGAAAAAAGATGACTATGGTCTAGAGAGGATAGATCAGGAACGTCTGTTTTCAATGTCTCATAACACAAATACAAGGCGGCTTTTACTGAAATTAAAAAGGTGAGAAATTAAAAATTGATAAAATACTTTTTCACATAGTATATAGTTAGACTTTGGAACTCATTGCCACAGGAAGACATTGAGGCCAAGAAATTAGGAAGATTCAAAAAGGAACTAGGACATATTGATAACAAGAATAGCCAGAGTTATCATAATTAATGATGCACTTTTGGAAGGGATATTAAACCCCATGCCTCAGGGCTTAAGCCTAATTATCTATTCAAGACCAGGATGAGATCTGGGGGGGGGGGGGGGGCAGATTACCCCCACATCTGCCTATTGTGGGTTCTCACACTTTCGTCTGAAGCTTCTGGTACTGACCATGGTTGGAAAGAGGATTCAGGACTTGAATGGCCCAGATTCAGTAATCAGTTACAGTTGGGCCAGCTCTAGGTTTGCAAGACTCTGTTGAAGAAGAGAGAGAGGAGACCTTATACTGACTTTCATAACCTGCATATTTGAGAATAGGAGGATTTGGCACATAAATTCCATTTTAGAGATGTTTTCATTAACAAAGGTGTCAGAAGGGTTTCACCAGCTAGAATGTGAAGAGACCAGGTTTAAAAAAAACTAGGAAAGACCTCCACATTTCATTTTTCAAGTATGGAAGGGGTAAGGATGGGCCACAGGGTGAGGGATGGGCCAGGGTAAACATTGGTTGTGGATGTTGACAGAGTAGTAGCTTACACTAAGGTCAAAGGGAGTGGCTCAACCTTCTTAAAAATCAGGCCACTTATTATAGTCCTTAAATATGGATGTGGGAGCCCAACTTTAGGCTTCTTAAAAAACTTTAGCTTCTGCCTTTAACATTTGTTTACTAACAGCATTTAATTGTATGCAAACAAACAAGCTTTGTATTCCTGTGAGTAGAGAGAAACATGTTTAATGAGTAAAACAGAAATGGACTTCAGTCTGGCATAAAAACATGTAGGTTACCTGCTTCATAACATGACTGTGGGTAGAATAAGATAGATGCCAGCAATGGTTTGAAATACTTAGGCATAAGAGAAAAATAACTTACCTAAAAAATATCAATGCATTTTGAAAAAACACAGCTAATCCTGGGTACACATTCGTGTCTACAAAATAAAAGTGCAAGATATATTAAGTTTAGTAGCTTCATATTGGAAAAGTGTATTTGAGACTATTCATGGAGTCACCATCTTGACACAAATCAAGCATACATTGCTCTGAAGGGAAATGGACAGTGAAAGACAGCACTGCCCTATCTCACAGGGGTGTTGTGAGGATAAAACATTAAAGACAGTGAAGCATCCAGAGGCTATGGTAATGAAGCCACATAAGTACCAAAGGTAGATAGCAACTGTCACTTCTAGTACTTACACAAGTGATTGTAAATTAGAACATAGCCATTGCAATTCAATGTTACATGGATGACCATGTAAGAGAACAAAATAAGGTCCCAACAAATAAATGGACATGTTAAAATTCTTATAAAAGTCTACAGTTAGAACCACAAAGGATTCCATGACTTGTTCTGTTCTGGGTTTCCCTTCTATTGGATAGAGAAAGTTTTATTCATATGCAAAATATAAGAGTTAGTCAGTGAACTTAAGTAATGACCATAAGTGTATTAGTTAAAAATGGAATTGGTTAATAAAGTTTCACAAAACCCTTAGAAATGGAGGCTTCACTAGAATACTTGAAAAGTAAATACTGGTTTTGTGTGCTTAAAAGACATTTGAAGTTCCACAGGAATAGGGAGTTTTATGTTAGTAGACAGACTAAAGTTGAAGCATCAAGACTATAGACTAGATAGCAACACATGTATATATAGTTTCTTCTTCAAAATAAGTCACTAAAATCAGTACAGGAAAGAGTTGAGAATTTCATTTACAGTTTCTCTTAATCTGAGCAGCACTATGGCTCCTTACTTTACTCACCAGATCTCTATTCTCTGAACTTGCAAAACTCTCAACAACAACATCAACGCAAGAGGTACATGTGTAATGGAGGTAGAATTTGCCATTGAGGTCAACAGTACAAACTGGAGCAGGTCACTTTGCACTGTATGTGTAGACCTTTTTTCACTGCCACTTTGGAAATGTTCCCTCCCCTCCATTAAAATGTAATAAGGAAGGAGCCTTACTTTGTGTAACATATGCTCCAAAAAGGATCCACATTGAAGCAATAAGTGAACCGAACATCAACATGAAACCAATAAAGAGCCAGACACGAGCACCTGCAAGAAATATACTAAAAGCATTAAAAATAATCTTCTGATCAGTAGGAGATAATGTATCATAAAAGAGAGTGGCCCAAATCATCCCATCCTGACCATGGGAGGAGGCTCTGGAGGGAAAAATCTCCACCAGGATACCCTTGCAGAATTTCTACCACAGCATCCCACCGGAGAGAAGTACGGCAGGATTTGCCTATCCTGATGTAATAGGTCGTAGGGTCTGTCACCAAATCTGGGGATCCCTCAGGTATTCACAGAAGTCCAGGGCCATCTGTGGACAGGCCCCATGGCTCCACAATGGCTCTGGCCCCAACAGCATTCCTCATCTCCTAGCAGTGCATCTCCAAGTGGAGCTATGTTGCCAGAGACTCCACTCGGCCACTGCAGTCCATGGAACTCCTGGAGTGAGAGAGGAATCCCAACAGAAAAGATAGCAGAACCCCTAAGCTGTGCTATCTTTTCCAGGGGGATCATGTGAAGCCCTCTGGCCACAGTCCCGTGCCCACTCAGTCTCCACCCCATGGGAACTCCAGACACAGAACAGCCTCTGGAAGTTCTGAAGGAGGGAGAACAGTACCTTGTGGAAGTGGGAGAAGGAATGGCTATATGCAAAGGATCTCCTCCATGCACAGATATATGGGTCACTCCAGGCCAATATTAATAGTCAGTGGGTACATGGACAGGTGATAGAAGGTTTGAGGGGGGCTGGATTGGTTTTAAAAAATCATGCCCTGTGTAAAAAAAAAAAAAAGGAATAGACGTGTACAAAGTGAAATTAAAACCTGTACACAGGAGTCCCATAGCAGCTCTACCTCCATGTAGAAGCCCTGAGCAAACAGATGATACACAATGACCAGGCCAGGGAGTTTCTACACTCTCCAAGGCCAATTAGATGGGCTTATGCTGGCTTGAAGTAGCCTAGCACTAATGGAAGTGTTTGGGGTGTAAGAGGAGAGAGGGCCATTAGATCCACAGAAACTCCCCACACAGCATGGAAGGGCAGCAGCCCCTGTTCCAACCCACAGGCTGGCATAAGATTCAGAGTGGCTGTGCTGCAGCCTCATCAACCAATCTCAGGTTGTGGATTGGGATTTTACTCCCTCAATGCTCACGCAGGATGCACAAATAAATGCTAGTTACTCAAGCTATATGTATGTCCTGAATCTCATCTTTAGTAGGAAATCCAGAATTCATGTTCTAAGGCTCAAAAATGGCAAAAAAAAAAAAAAAAAAAAAATTCAGAGGTTAATGAGCAAGGAACATTTTTTCTAAATTCTATGAGGTTATCATGAAATTCATTACAAACTGCAGTTGTTTTCATGTAGCTCTTTTAATGCTGATTAAATAAACCATTTACCTGTTCTTCCTAGACATCCATCGCTGTAACTATCTCCTCTCACCTGTGCATTTGATACAGCATTTATCCTGGGACAAAAAACAAACTCAAATACATAAGTTTATAAGTCTAAAGCTTTACTAGAAAAGCCATTTGAAAATTATGATGGTTAAAAACAAAATTAAAGTTTTTAAGAGATGTGAAAAATATTCAGAGAAAGTTACTACGCTGGTCGTTCCCTTCCAGTCACACAGTTTGTAAACTCTTTGTTTAGACCAGATCTTGCAACTGGATCCACAAGGGCAGATTTCTACACCCACACAGAGCTTCAGTGAAGTCCATAGTATCCTCTCAGGTGCAAGGTCTGCTCCAAGGCAACAAGCATCTGAGCCTTGTTTAAGTGTCCTTTTTTAAAAAATAATTGAAATATCTGTAATATATTCCTGGCTTAAGTTAAATGCATTTTTTTTAAAGTTAAAGACACACCAAATAGGTTTGTGGGATGATTGTGATGAAGACAGTAGCATGAATCACTCAACTACTCACTACTACTAATGGTCTAAATTCATCTCTGATGCTACCCTGAAAAAAAATGGTCATCAAAATAAGTTTTAGACCCAGAGAAAGAGCTGTAGGAATAGTTAGCTACACCATGGATCAATCTGGCCTAATATGCTTCATGTTATTATTATTGCATAATATATCAGAGGTTTTTCTATAGGAATATGAGCACTTGTTATAAAAGGAAAAGATGATGCCTTATATTAAGCCAAGATATATATAATTTTTAAAGATAAAACTTAAAGGCGTCAGAGAGAAGAAATAAATAACCGTGTAACGACCCAAGAGAAAAGGAAGCAGAGACCAAGAACTTTGCCTTCTTTTGTGTATTATGCAAAGGAGATACTGGTGGATTAGCGAAAAGTAATGATGCTGATGGTTCAAATTTAGACTAGAGAGAGAGAGAGAGCGAGAGAATGCTGGTTAAATTTTCCATTCTGTAAAATTATGCATCTATGCATTTACAGGAAGCAAGTACCTTTTTAAATATAGAATTATCATTAGCATACTTACATGAAAAAGGCTAATGTGGAAAACACTCCACAGGTGTGGAATGCGTGGTTCATTTGTTCTGGTTTAGGATAAACTACTGCAGCATCTATCATTATCCACCAGCCTGTGAAAAACTAGAGAAACAATGAGACCATCACACAGTATTATGAAGCTGGAGGGGTCTGAAGATAAACTCTCAGCGTGTTTTCTTTGTCTAACACTTCATGCATATTGCTAACTTAATTTCTTCTTTTCACAAATACGCTCTTAAAAAAGTTTGCTGACATGTATGTTCTGTAATCCAGTAAAGCTGGAAAAAAAACTTACTGCTGACATTTTCAAAGCAGTGTTTGGGATTTAGCCATACATCTTCTATTAAAATTAAAGAAAAAGGTATGGCTAGATTACCTTCATTGCCTTAAAAACTTGAACATATGTTCACAATATATGCATGATTTAGCCAGGTAAAATGTAAGTGCTGTAACATACCTTGTTATGCCAGACACACACACATATCACATAGGAGTCCTAGTCATGGACCAGGACCCTCTTATACTAGATCAGGGGTTGGCAACCTTTCAGAAGTGATGTGCCGAGTCTTCATTTAGTCACTCTAATTTAAGGTTTTGCGTGCCAATAATACATGTTAACGTTTTTAGAAGGTCTCTTTCTATAAGTCTATAATATATAACTAAACTATTGTTGTATGTAAAGTAAATAAGGTTTTTAAAATGTTTAAGAAGCTTCAATTAAATTAAAATGCAGAGCCCCCCGGACCGGTGGCCCAGGATCTGGGCAGCGTGAGTGCCACTGAAAATCAGCTCGCGTGATGCCTTTGGCACACGTGCCATAGGTTGCCTACCTCTGTACTAGATGACGTACTAACACAGAACAAAAAACAAGGCCTTGCCCCAACAAGCTTATGATGCTAAGTATAAGACAAGAGACAACAGATGGAGACAGACGGACCGACCAAAGGGGAAATACGAGGAAACAATACTGGTCAGTATGATGGGCTGTGCTCTCAGCACACAAACGGTCTAGCCGTTGTCAAGTATTTTGTAGGCCTCACAGCAAAGGAGAGTTTTATGGACAGATTTGGAGGAGGATAATGAGTTAGTTTTGCGGATGTTTATAGGGAGCTTCTCCCAAGTGTAAAGGACAAAATGGGAGAAAGCATGAAGGTGCTTGTTTGAAAAGTCAACAAGTAGGCGACGGCAGCTGGCATCATGGGCTGATCAGAGGCAGGAGTCTACCTTTCAATACTACATTAGATTTGATAGGTAGGGTGGGGATAGGGCCATGAAGGTCTCTGAAAGTGAATACATACCTTCCAACAATTTAACACTTTTTAAAAGAAAATCAATACCGGAAAAAGAAAAAGTAGTATCGGAACATCAAATTCAAACATAGTGTACACATCCAGGTGAACTGCAAAGGTTTTCCTAAACAAACTTGAAAAATATGAAGAAATATATTGGTTTAAGAATGCAGTTAGCACTGCAATTTAACAAAATTTGATTTAGGAACGTTTTATACTAAATGAAGTATTAATGCCACATTAAATAAGATGACAAATCTGGATTCATTTGTGTAGTTTGAATACTTACCAATACACCTGCAACCACTGAAGCAACTGCATTTCTTCTTTCACTCCAGTCAATACACTCACACTCTGGCCATCGGAAATTGTCTAGGAATCCTGCCATTTCTCTAATGGTTAGATTTTTCTTCTTTATCTGTACTCTTGCATGAATTTTTCATTAACTGTTGACTCCTAAATAATTTAACAAAACAGCCAGACAATTTAGAAATTTCATGATTTTTTTCCTAATATATATATATATATATATTTTGACAAGTTTGTTAAAGACAGAATCTATTTAATAAAAGCATTTTTTCTCAAATCAAATTTGGGCTAACATTTTGGTTTTGTAAGAACAAGCTTTTACAAACTAAGTTTAACAGCAACATATCCACAATTAAAAAAAAAAATCTATCACCTACAACCCAAACAATGAAGGGTTATGTTAGCATGAGAACTTAAAAATTATTAGAAATTGAATACTCTATTTTCATCATCCAAGCTGACAGAAATGCAAAAATAAAAAAGCAAGCAAAACAACATAAGGGGTAAAAACTAAATATGATTTTTAACCTGAGAGTGTCACTTCAAAGGCACAACCATCTTTCAGCCACTACAGATACTCTTGTAGACCAAAATAGAAATATCACAGATGCAAGGGGATTTAAGAAGTTCTGGTAAACGCATAATAATTGGCCTTTATATCAGAGCAGCTATTAAGTTAGATTCCTGATACCAGTTGTATTCAGGGACTAAAGATGCTTGGGGAGTACCGCACTCACACCAGAGAGAGAAGGTAATAAACTTGTTGATTCAGCTAAGGAATAGTGTTAATAAAATTTGAAAGGTGTTTTATTTAGTCCTTCTAGACCAAGGAGGTAGGTGCATCACTGAAGAATCTTAAAAGTGAGAAGGCTAAAGCAGGGGTAATTAAAGAGAAAGCTGTAAATAAAAGTGAAATAATTGGGCCTCAAACGTTTTATTGGCTGATCACTAACTATAAAAGTTTCTTAACTACTATGTTATTGTTCATAGTCTATTACATTTTAATCTTTATAACATATCCTCCGTTTGCACATTTCTTACATTTGATATGGTATAGGCTTGTATACCTGGTTTTAGCTTTATTTATTTATTTGTTTGTTTTTGGTGTTAAGACTTCAAATATTTACAAGATTTACATTGCATATTAGCAATTCACAGCAAGCATTCCTGATATCTAATTCTGTTTTAATATTGTAGTTAATCATTTCCCTAATCTATACAGAATAATCTACAAATATTGTTTAACTGTACATTATGATTAACAATTAACTATCTTAATCAAAGTACAGGAAAGATTGCTGTGGAGGTTTTTAAATTCCAGTGTTATCAAGAAAAATCCTCCATTGAAGGTCAAAGGAAAATTAAATCAAATACTCAGTATCAGCCTACACATGAATAAAGGGCACTTCTTGTAGTTTAGATTTTTATAGAAGAAACAAGCAATTCTGAATCTAGCACTATGATCTCATCAATGGTTATGGTGACATCTTAAACCACTAAAGCAATCCTGGAACAACTGGGTAGTCAACCATAACTTCCAAATGAATGTATTGCACAAATCAAAAAAAAATTTTTTAAACAGCAGTAATGGATACGAGTCCAAGATCCATCTCTTACCTAGAAGATTCTAAAAGACTCACATTCCTTCCAACTCTTCCACTAGTTCCCTCTGTGCTTCCCCCCTGTATCACAACTCTACGTTGGCTCCTACTGTGCTTCCTTCTCCACCCCATCTTTAAATTGCTGATTGTTCCTCCTGTCATTTCTTCATTTCCTTTCAACTCCCTCCTGTTTCCTTCCCCCTCCTCCACTGACCTCCCTATCAGAAGGTCTGGTCCATCTCTGATCATCTCATTACCACTTTCTCCATGAACTACAGGTTCCTTTGTGTATGGTATTGCAGCCATTAATTACAACAGAATGGCACATGCAGAAACATGAAACATTTTAAAAAACATTTTATTATGGCAAAGTTACAATAAAACGTTAATATTCTACATCATACGTTACTTATTCAGGCTCCAGTTAATATTCAAAGATCCTGGATAAAGATTCTGGCCTGCTGACGGGAAGCCTCCCTCCTGAGTGCACTAGAAAGGGTGACCAAATTTCTAGACACCTATCCCATTTTTGGCACTTGTGTACATACTTGGTGTGAAAGCTTTTTCATTAGAAGACTGTCCATATTTTTCTATACTACTGTTCCCAAGAGAATGGGTCACATTTCCAATAATGTGCAATACAGAGTCTAGCTGCTAACAAAAAAGATCTCTAACAAGCTAGAATTTTGTTATAAGATGAATCTCTAATAATTCCCTGCCCAAACCATCTAATTCCCTGACAAGCACTACATGTGCAAGTATGTTATGCTTTCCCCATAATCACTCCATCAGAGTGCCACCCTAGTAGCAAAAATATGATGGATCTTCACTGGAGCTAAACGCCACCTTTATAGTAATTTATTTTTAAAAAATTATGAGCTATGCAATTTGAAGAGGTATATCCCCTTTCCCAAATAGAGATCTTTGCCCTAATCCCTCTCCCATTTTTTCATCTGGGTTGTTTTCTTCACATCTTTTTAAAATCAAAATTGTATATATCTTGGATATTTAAACCTTTTCCAACTTTCTCCTGGGTCAACTCCACAAATGTGGATAAAGGTCTAGATAGAGCCCCCTCATATCCAGGCTTCACAGTAAAAATGACTTGTAAATACCTAATCTTTATATTATTTACATTATTACATATCCATTGGTATGTAATCAGGACCCAGAAACAGCTGTCTGAGTTGAATAATCTCAGATTTTACCCACAATAGTCATGTTGATATTTTCTAGGAATAATTTCCTAATTATTAATTAAAGTAGCTAAGGGAGAGGGTCTTGGTGACAGGAATTTAGAAAATTTGTCCAAAGCTGCTAATGTGGGCTGGATGAGTGAGTGACATTTTATTTATGGTGACCTAAATTTCTTTTTAACCCAACAATTTCTGTGAATAGCTATATTTGAGCTCCAGTCTTGATTGAATTTTATCCAGTGTTAGGATGGTCTATTGTGAACCCAACTCATCACATCTTTTAATTGTCATGTATATAATAATAATAAACCGAATTAGGGAACACTACGCCACCCCACTTAGTAGACTTGTATAGTATTTTAGAATTGAACCTCTGCAATGTGACTTTTTCCACCACATAACAGATTTGACATTATTTTAATTGTATTAGCTCAGGGGTTCCCAAACTTGGTTCGTGGCTTGTTCAGGGAAGCCCTGGCGGGCCACAAGACGCTTTGTTTACCTAAGCGTCCGCAGGTACGGCCGCTCGCAGCTCCCATTGGTTGGGAACGGCGAACTGCGTCCACTGGGAGCTATGAGCGGCCGTACCTGCGGACACTCAGGTAAACAAAGTGTCTCGTGGCCCCCAGGGCTTACCCTGAACAAGCCACGAACCAAGTTTGGGAACCCCTATATTAGCTGTTGGGTGTAAATGATCATCTTTTAAAAATCATGACTAGATGACATTAATAAAACGGCAGGTTTTGAATATGTACATATCTGAATTCTCTCTCAGTTACTCTGAGTACCGAGACACTAGTCACTCTCCTTGAGGTGAGCGTGGTGTGTAAAGTACCATTGCCTATCACTGGATCTTTGTGGTGAAGCTCATTAATCTATGAAATACTGGGAAACAGAACAATTTCTGTATAAATACTTTGCAAAGCCTGCAGTGTAAATTCATACAATTTGCAACACATTTCAACTAGCACCATGGTATGTGCTAAAATTAAGAATATATTGTGCTACTGCACAAATACAGAAAGGAAAGAAGAACTTTAGGCTGATCCATCAGGCATGTATGAAAAGGACTGCAACATTAGTAACTCACATACATTTACTTTTCAACCAGATCATCTTTAGGGGAGGACTAAGAATTATGGCATGAATGGTTAGGACAAAGCCACAGACAACTGAAAGCATCACTGAGTGGTTGTGCTTGAGAAACAAACAATAACATAGTGAGGCAATACATAGAGACTGCAATATATTTAGTCTAGTGATATAAACCTTTGTACTATATTTGCCCAGAAATCGCATGCAAGAGCTTAACAGAATAGCTATCATTCAACAAAAAAGGAGAATGAAAATATACCAATTGTAGAATCCACACAACTGTTCGTAACACAGTACATAAAGATTAAAGGCAGAGTTATGTGGCTGTCAATAATTCCCCCCCGAGTTTTGCCCACACTCCAATAGATAAAGTTAAACCTATATTCTTCTCTCCCTGCCAGATTTGCTTTATTTTCTTTGAGGTTTGTAGGTTTTACATTTGTATGTTAATACGTTTATAGATTTTAGGTGGGTGGTATGAATTATTCATATTTATGATGCAAGAATGTCTTTGCCAGTGGCATTTTGCACATATAATACAGATCTCCTGCTATAATCTCTCACCTGCTTAAATTTGAAAGCTAGGAAATAATATAATTGTTACTTAAATTAAACTTCAGCAAAGGTTTGTAGTGCATGATCCAACATCTCTCCAGTAATGTTAATGCCTTATAAAAATGTCAGGTTTTCCCAAATGGAAGACTTTTAAATTCATTCTGATACTGAGATTACTTTAAATGGGTTTCATGGAATTGGTTTGCATATGAATATTTTTCTTCTTTCCTGAGCAGTAACAGCAGTTATTATTAGTCAGGGCATGACAATTTACCAGACAGCTGCTTGTCAGAGGAGTAAGTCTACCTGCCATAGGTTGGTACTAAAGATGAACCCACTAGTAAGCTCCATGATTACTGTTCTGGTAAGAATCACAGCAATTACCCCCAAGCTGCTGAAAAATAGGGTACTGAGATTCTTACCAAGATTTTGGTACCAGAACTTGCTCCCCCTCTTGTTAATGGATTTAGTGCCTGATAAATGTGAAGCCCCTCCTATACCCATCTGACACCTGGAAGGGAGAAGGAGATTCATCTTCAACCGGACCCCAAGTCCAGAGCCTCCTGGTTGTACAGGTGTCTGCTACTTTAGTCTTTTCCCAATCAACTGGTTACTACAAGAGCTGGGTCACCACAACTCTATTCCTCACCCAGTTTTCTTAACTCCTCCTCATAAATATTCCAGTGCCTCCTTCCACTGCACCTCACATCCTGCCCAAACAGCAGGAGAGAAATTGACATGATTGTCAGTTTCACATTGCCCAGCACTGTAAATATCATCAGTGAAACTGACTAGACTTATTAGTTTCATATTTACTTTCACAGAGAAAGGATATTGGGGAATATTTAGGAAATAAACTCAAATACTCTATGGGGTTTCACAATTATGTATAGATAAAGTAATCATTCTGATCATATTTACACTTTCAGTAATTGTCAAATATAAAATAAGTAGTCACGTTCTAAACAGGTCACATTTGCTTAATTTTCATGAACTTCTAGTATTTTAAAGTAATCTTTTCACCAAGAACGCTAGAAGCACAGCATTTAGCTAATAGCCACAGCCAGTCATTTTCTTCAAAGAAAACTACCTTCCCAAAGGTTATTTATTAATTTTTAAAAAGAGTTCTAAAAACAAGAGAAAATAAGAATGCTACCTGATATTTTCTCCCTGATCCCAATATTACTCAGACATTTCAGAGAGAAGTAATATTATTGATATCGTGCTATAGTGGACATGTTAAGGGAAATAGCATACAACTCAGTATACAAACAAAATTACTGCTTTAGAGACAGATATGTCAGAGTTACAGACACAGTATAACTTAAAATAGCAATAACTTTACCCAATTTATTAATCTGATCTGCCTCCCACTAAGAAGGATCAATGTTTCCTCTCTGTTCTGGTTTGCTAAGAGGTCACCCTCTCATTGAAAGAATGCCTGCTAGATTTTCAGATGACTACAACATCCAATTCTTAAGAAGATTCATATGGTTAAATAATTTTTTTCCTTTAAAAAAAATTCTTTAGTCAAAAGGGCAATGTGAAATACAAAAATTCTCTCTTTCCTAGGACTTAGGTGGAAATGTAGTCTGCATTTTTCTCATCCTGAGATATTAGGAAAATGAGTAACTATGCAGATTTGTAATTTCAAAACAACATGTGTCATTAACCCTAGTAAAACTTGTCAGAACTCAAGTAATTTGGTGGTGATAGAAATATGTATATACAGTCTACACTTGCAAAAAAAGATATTTAAATTTTTTAACATTCAAAAAGTTGAACACCAAATTAGGGATGTTTGGCTCACTTGGGAAATCTGAAAGCTCACACGGGAAATCTGAAAGCTCACACAAAACTTCTCTCAGCATTTCAGTAACTATCCACACACATCAGATTCTATTTTTAATACTAACATTATGGCCAAAAATAGTGAAATCAGGGAAGCTGTTGCCTCCTTGCCCTTGCAAATCTAATAGGTTTTTTTAGAAGACCTGCTAGTTGAAATGCAAAACAATCTGCTGCCAATGCATATTATTTTCTTTATTACAGAGTGCATTCCTGATACCCAGAACTGGCCCTGAAACATGAGTTTTGTTTGAACTTGACTTTTCAGGCACTTTAAAAAACACACCCCAACGAGAGGCATAGAGCTTTCTGCGATGGGGCTACAGTGCTGCGGTGCCAGTATAGACACCGTGGCGATTATAGCACTGTGTTTGGCCTCCGGGAGGTGTCTCACAATGCCTGTTCTCACCTTGGGGGGGAGGGATAGCTCAGTGGTTTGAGCATTGGCCTGCTAAACCCAAGGTTGTGAGTTCAATCCTTGAGGGGGCCATTTAGGGATCTGGGGCAAAAATCTGTCTGGGGATTAGCCCCGCTTTGGGCAGGGGGTTGGACTAGATGACCTCCTGAGGTCCCTTCCAACCCTGATATTCTATGATTCTCTCTGGTCATCAGTTTGAACTCTACTGCCCTGCCTTCAGGTGACCAACCGTCATCCTCATCCCATAAATTCCTTTGGAAATTGGAAAGTCCCCTTCCTGTTTGCTCAGTAATGCATGCAGTGGTCTCAGCGCATCTTTCCAGGTGGCCATGCCTGCTCCACGCACAAGGCGATCCCCCACTTGGAGCAATGCTGAGCTGCTGGACCTCATCAGCATTTGCAGGGGGGAGGCTGTCCAGTCCGAGTTGCTCTCCATCCATAGGAATTATGATACCTACGGACAGATTTCACGATGCATGACAGAAAGGGGCCATGACTGGGACACATTGCAGTGCAGGGTCAAAGTGAAGAAGCTGCAGAACGCCTACCACAAGGCGCGGGAGGGAAACCACCATTCTGGTGCTGCACCCACAGGCTGCCAGCTCTACAAAGAGCTGGACGTGATACTCGGCAGCAACCCCACCTCCACTGTGAAGACCACTATGGATACGTCAGTGGCTCATGTGCCAGTCAAGAGTGGACCAAGCCAGGAGGAGGAAATCTGGGTCGAGGATGTGGAGGGGGTGGGGGACCCAGAGGCAGAGGATGACTCGGAGGCCAGAGATGCATGCAGCCAGGAGCTCTTTTCTACCCCGGAGGAGGGCAGGCAGTCACAGCTGTCAGAGCTTGGCAAAGCACAAACAGGAGAGGAGGCACCCGATAAGTGGATCTGATTTTGGGAATCACTGAAGCGAGTTGTTGGGGTCAGGAGGGTTGCAGAAAGCAGGCTTGTCTCCCACCGCATGCCTAGTCTGAGCAGTAGAACAGGCTGTTGATTGATTCCCTCACTTCACGGGAATCTCCCTCAGAGATCTCCAGGAAACTCTCATGGAGATACTGGACAATCCGCTGCTGCAGGTTCTTGGGCAGAGGTGCTTTGGTTTTTGCCCCATTAATAGTAACTTTCCCGCGCTACTGTGCTGTCACGGGGGTGGGAGACCACACAGGCGAGCCACATAGAGGCCAGGGCGGAAGCTGCAGGCTTGGAGAAGACCCTCCCTTGATTCCCTGCTCATCCTCAACAGTGAGATATGTTCCGTAATGATCATATCCTGTGGAAAGTATGGGGACAGGAATGATTATCAGCCCCCCCCTTACAGTGCTGGCTCTCTCCAAGAGCCATGTGCCCAGTGTACAGCAGGGTCCGGGAAGAGTGATACCCTTCCCCTGCGGCTACCCACCATTTTGGAAGTCTTGTGGCTCATGTGTGCTTGCCTGGGGTCACCCAGTTAGTGAGAGGTGTGAGAGTATTGGCTGTGTTTTAAATCACTGAATCAGTATTCTCTGTGTTGCAAACAATACTGCTTCTGTAGAATGTTGCATTTAAACTTCACAGAGGTGACCTTGGGAGCCCAGCTGCTCTCTTTGTTATCAGCAGCTGAACGGCTGCGCAGAATTAGAAAGCGGCCAAGAAGAACTAAGGAGGACTTTCTGCATAATGTTATGATGTACTCCGCCGCTGAGAAACAGGAATTGAAGGAGTGGCAGGACAGTGAGAAGAGGGACCAAAAGGAGAATACGACATGCCAGAATGAAGCCACAGAGCGGCTCTTAAAGGTTACGGAGCACCAAGCAGACACGCTCCAGGTGATACTAGCTCTTCAAATGAAGCAGCTCCACGCCCTCCCTCCCCTGTAGCCGCTGTCACAAAACTCTTTCCCATGCGCCCCTGAGACACCGCCAATACACTCTTATCAACCTCCTGGCTCCAGTCTATACCCGAGGCATTCCACTCCTCCCTCCTCACAGTCCAGCACTGTGGACTCCAACTGCACTCAACACCCATCCCTCTGCAGTTGGCCCTGCTGAAGTACAGTACCCTCTGCATTGTACTCCAAAGGAGAAGGCTGGACATACATAAATCTTTAGCTGTCCTGGGACCCCTCCTCCTCCTGGGACCTACCCTTATCCCTCTCATTGCTGATGGGTTTTTTTGTTTGACTCTCTCCTCCGGTTGTTGTCTTTTAATAAAAGAATTTTGTTGGTTTGAAAACAATCTTTATTCTATTAATTGAAAGCAAAAAGAGCACTGCAAAGCAACATACAATTATATTACACCCACTTATTGCATCATGTGCACCAATCCCCTCCTAGCACAGGGGTAGGCAACCTATGGCATGCGTGCCAAAGGCGGCACACGAGCTGATTTTCAGTGGCACTCACACTGACCGGGTCCTGGCCACCGGTCCCGGGAGCTCTGCATTTTAATTTAATTTTAAATGAAGCTTCTTAAACATTTTAAAAACTTTATTTACTTTACATATAACAATAGTTTAGTTATATGTTATAGACTTATAGAAAGAGGCCTTCTAAAAACATTAAAATGTATTACTGGCAAGCGAAACCTTAAATTAGAGTGAATAAATGAAGATTCGGCACACCACTTCTGAAAGGTTGCCAACCCCTGTCTTAGCATTACAAGCACTGCACTCCCGAGCATAGCAACAAATATTAGTGGCTTTCAGCTTCAAATTGCTGCCTCAAGGCATCCCTGATCCTTATGGCCCTGCACTATGCCCCTCTAATAGCCCTGGTCTCTGGCTGTTCAAACTCAGCCTCCAGGCACTGAGCCTCTGCAGTCCAACCCTGAGTGAAGCTTTAATCCTTCCTTTCACAAATATTATGGAGCGTACAGCATGCAGCTATAAGCATAGAAATATTGTCATTGGCCAGGTCCAGCTTCCCATAGAGGCAGCATCAGCGGGCTTTTAAATGGCCAAGAGTACACTCAACGGTCATTCTGCACTTGCTCAGCCTGTTGTTGAACTGCTCCTTGCTGCTGTCAAGTTGCCTCGTGGCTTCATAAGCCACGGCATTAAGGGATAGACGGGGTCTCCCAGGATCACAATGGACATTTTGACTTCCCCTACAGTGATCTTCTGGTCTGGGAAGAAAGTCCCTGCTTGCAGCTTCCTGAACAGGCCAGTGTTCCGAAAGATGCGTGTGTCATGCACCTTTCCGGACCAGCCTGCGTTAATGTCTGTGAAATGCCCAAGGTGATCCACAAGCGCCTGGAGAACCATTGAGAAATACCCCTTGTGATTAATGTACTTGGTGGCTAGGTGGTCTGGTGCCAGAATTGGAATATGCGTGCCATCTATCGCCCCTCGGCAGTTAGGGAAGCCCATTTGTGCAAAGCCATCCACAATGTCACGCATGTTGCCCAGAGTCACGGTCTTTAGGAGCAGGATGCGATTAATGGCCCTGAACACTTCCGTCAACACGAGTCCAACGGTAGACTTTCCCACTCTGAACTGATTAGCGACCGATCAGTAGCAGTATGGAGTAGCCAGTTTCCACAGTGCAATTGCCACGCGCTTCTCTAATGGCAGGACAGCTCTCGTGCTCATGTCCTTGCGCCTCAGGGCTGGGGCGAGCTCATCATCCAGTCCCATGGATGTGGCTTTCCTCATCTGAAAGTTCTGCAGCCACTGCTCATCATCCCAGACGTGCATGACGATGTGAGCCCATCACCAGTACTTGTTTCCTGAGCCCAAAAGCGGCGTTCCACTGTGGTCAGCACCTCCGTGAATGCCACAAGCAATCTTGTGTCATAGCTACTATGTGTGGCGAGATCAATATCACACTTCTCTTTCCTTTGTAATTTAAGGAATAACTCTACTGCCACTCGTGATGGGTTGGTCAGAGCGAGCAGCCAGAAGAGGTAGGGCGCTCAGTACACAAACTGTTGAAAGATGGTGCCAAATGCAGATGGAAGCACAGGGATTGCTGGGATGCGAAGCAATTTATCATGGGTCATTGGAACAGGACCCAGGATGCCCCGTAACCCCCTCCGCCTTCCCACAAGTGTTAATGGCAGAAAAGAAAGAGGTGTTCTGTGGGATAGCTGCCCAGAGTGCACCACTCCAAATACCGCTGCAAGTGCCACAAGTGTGAACACGCTATTGCGCAGGCAGCTGACAGTGTGAACACACAACAACAGTTTCCCTTCAGCGCTCTCTGAGTAGCGCTGTAAGTGCCAGCACTGTAACTTTTTCAGTGTAGACGTGCCCTTACTGCAGAACAAGAGAGTCACTGGAGGTAATGCTAAATAGGAATAAGGCACGCTTGTTCTGGAATAAGAGCATACACACATGGAGTTGGTTGGGAACAGCACTTTAAATTCACACCTTACCTTAATTGGCATTAATTTTGAAGTATAGACAAGCCCTAAAATGGAACTAGAACTCAGGAGTTCCATCTGAAATCCAGTGCAAAAGGCTACAGTCTCCCATGAAAACACGGAATGGGAAAAAGTTTACCTATTATGCTTTTCATTTATTTTTGCATTTCCTAAAGTTTGTACAATGAAAATCCAGTATAGGTGGTCTCTGCACTTTCTGGTGTCTCTGCGGAGTGCTGCCTCTCCTCGTTTTCAGATGAGAAAGAACGGATAGGAGGGGGAAGAAATTAAAACCAAAATTTCTTTCAAAAAGGATAAAACATCACTCTAAAGACAGTTAAAAATACACCTATTTTATAAAAGAGTTTGAGAATCCTTGAACTAGCCCATTATAATCACTTGTTTTACATGGAGTTTCACTTTCAGGTTTTCACCCACTGTGACACACTGCTACAAGGTATGGGCTGTGACGCAGAAAGAGGGGCAAAGAGGCGTGAGGGGGGGGATAGGCTTGGGGGAAGGGGCAGGGCCGCATTTTGGGTGCCGATGCCCCACTTTTAGGGAGTATCCATTCCCCAGCACCGGGAGCAGGGGGAAGGAGGTGAAGGGGCAGCCCCCCCCCGGGTGACCAGATGTCCCGATTTTATAAGGACAGTCCCAATTTTGGGGTCTTTTTCTTATATAGGCTCCTATTACGCCCCCATCCCTGTCCCGATTTTTCACACTTGCTGTCTGGTCACCCTACCCCCAGCACCGAGAGTGGGGGGGGAAATAGGTCAGCCCCCCAGTGCAGAGAGCACGAGAGATTTTCACCCTCACCCCCGCGCGCAGAGAGCCGTTGGCCTGCGGCCGTTAGGAGGGGCTCCCGTGGAGCGCGTGGGGTCTCCTGCCACACGTGGAGCAGGCGGGGGGAGGGGGGTTAGAACGGGCGGGGGGAGGGAGCGCTCTCTCAGGAACAGCCCCTGCCCCAGCGGGAGGCGGCAGCCGTCAAGCTGCTCTCCGCCTCCCTTCGCGAGGGGCTCGCTTCGCCCGCCTTTCCCGCGCGCTCGCCCCCTCCCCGCGCGCTGGGCCCGTCCTAGGGGGACGCAGGCACCGAACCTACCGCGTCCTGCGTGAGACACTTCCTGCTGCCACAGCCCGGCCGGCCGGGGAGGTGGGGCAGGGAGGAGACTGACAGGCGCCTCTGCCCAATCAGCAGCCGCAGCGAGGCATCACAATGGGCTGGGCAGGGAGGAAGGAAGCACAGCGCTGTGCTTAACCCGACCCGGGCGTGAGGCTCGAGCCCAGTCCAGGCCCTTCCCCGGCTGGGAGGCCCCAAAGCAGCCCCTGCCCCTCCCCCTCCCCTCGGAGCTGCAGCATCATCACCATCGGGACCCTGAGTCACTCTGTTCCCCCGCCCCTGTCGCACCAGGCAGCCGTGGCATGGCCCGTGCCCCTCTGGCAGCACCAGGCGGAATCCAGCCTGCATCACAATGGGTCAGTGATGTGGCTACAACACGCATAACCCAAACCTTGGGAAGGAAGGACAGCGGCCGTACAGATGCGCTGGGAGCTCAGTCCTGTGGGGCAGTGACACAGAAAAAGACGTGGGGTTGGTGGTGGATAATCAGCTGGACATGAACTCACCCTGCGATGCTGTGGCCAAAGGGGCTAATGCGATCCTAGAAGGCATAAGTTGGGGAATCACAAAGAGGTTATTTTATCATTTGGCACTGGTGCGACCACTGCTGGAATCCGACCTGTGGCCAGTCCTGGTGCCCACAGTTCAAGGAGGATGTTGATAAATTGGAGATTGTTCAGAGAAGAGCCATGAAAATGACTAAAGGATTTGAAAACATGCTTTATATTGACAGACGCAAGGAGCACACTCTATTTAGTTTAACAAAGAGAAGGTTAAGGAGTGACTTGATTACAGTCTGTAAATACCTACTTGGGGAACAAATATTGAATAAAGGCTCTTCAGTCTGGAAGAGAAAGGTATAACATAGGGGTGGGGCCACACACAGCTCACCCAGGGAGGGGTAAGCATAGAAACTCAGGGCTTCCCTTAGGCTCTGGGATTGAGGCCAGAAATGTGGGGTTAAGAGTGCAGGGGGGGCTCCGGACTGGGGCAGGGGGTTGGGGTGCGGGAGGAGGTGAGGGCTCCTGCTGGGGATGTGGGCTCTGGGGTGGGGCTGGGGATTTGGGATGCAGGAGGGGGCTCCAGACTGGGGCCAAGGGGGTTGGGTGCAGGAGCGTGCTCAGGGTTGGGGTATGGGAGGAGGTTCATGGTGCAGACTCCGGAAGGAAGTTTGGGTGCAGGAGGGCACTCAGGACTGGGCCAGGGGGCTGGGGTGCAGGCTCTGGCCAGGTGGTGTTTACCTCAGGCAACTCCTGCTTGGCAGCACAGCTGGGCTAAGGAAGGCTCCCTGCCTGCCCTGGCTCCGCACAGCTCCTGGAAGCAGCCACCATGTCTGGTCCCTAGGCGGAGGGGCCAAGGGGCTGTGTGCGCTGCCCTCAGGTGCCGCACCCGGAGTTCCCATTGGCCATATTTCCCGGCCAATGGGAGTTGCACAGCCGGTGCTGGGGGCAGGGGCAGCAAGCAGAGCTTCCCTGATCGCCCCTGCTCCTAGGGGCTACAGGGACATGCTGGTCGCTTTCAAAAACTGGAGCCAACCCTAGCTTCCCCCCGCAGTGGGCCAAGCCAGCGCTCACAGCTCTCATTTGGCACTGGTGCGACCACTGCTGGAATTCTGTGGCCAGTTCTGGTGCATACAGTTCAAGAAGGATGTTGATAAATGGGAGAGGGTTCAGAGAAGAGCCACGAAAATGATTAAAGGATTTAAAAACATGTTTTATATTGACAGATGGAAGGAGCACAATCTATTTAGTTTAACAAAGAGAAGGTTAAGGAGTGACTCTCCCCCCACAGTGCAAAGACTTGCCTAGGGCCGTATGAAATGAAGCAGCGGGCCGGATCTGACCCGCAGGCCGTAGGTTCCCCACCCCTGGTGTAACATGATCCAATGGCTGGAAGTTGAAGGTAGGCAAATTCAGACTGAAAATAAGGCGTAAATTTTTAACAGCATCAACCATGGAACAATAAAAAGCCCGTAAGGGTGGGTTTTAAAAAAAAAAATCCCTAGCTTCCCTTTTTTTAACCTTTGAATATCAGGAATATCAAGTCTGGTTCGGAGGACTCAGAGGACTGGGAATTTCCTCTTTACCAACAAGAACTTTTATACCATTTGTAGGATATTGAAGTTAAATAAAATTAACTTTTAAAAACAGTAAATAAAATTTATTTCCTTTCACATTTAAGCAGGTTTGATACTTTTGATGTCATAATCATACTAATTGTCCAGTCAGCCATTCAGTCTTCTAAGGAAAACACAGCAGCCAAGACCTGAATTTATTGTTAAAAAAAGAGGGGGAAAATAAAAGTAAAAAAAAAAAAAAAAAGGTGTCAGGCCTTCTTTATATACTGTAAAGAAGAAAAGAGGGGAATATTCTTTTTTGTTCCTTTGTAGGTTGCTTTTAATAACTGTAGATTCATAGGTTTCAGAGTAGCAGCCGTGTTAGTCTGTATCCGCAAAAAGAACAGAAGTACTTGTGGCACCTTAGAGACTAACAAATTTATTAGAGCATAAGCTTTCGTGGACTACAGCCCACTTCTTCGGATGCATACAGAGTGGAATAAATATTGAAGAGATATATATACACACATACAGAGAGCATAAACAGGTGGGAGTTGTCTTACCAATTCTGAGAGACCAATTAAGTAAGAGAAAAAAAACTTTTGAAGTGATAATCAAGATAGCCCAGTACAGACAGTTTGATAAGAAGTGTGAGAATACTTACAAGGGAGATAGATTCAATGTTTGTAATGGCTCAGCCATTCCCAGTCCTTATTCAATCCTTTGTTGATTGTGTCTAGTTTGCATATCAATTCCAGCTCAGCAGTCTCTCCTTGGAGTCTGTTTTTGAAGTTTTTCTGTTGTAATATAGCCACCCGCAGGTCTGTCATTGAATGACCAGACAGGTTAAAGTGTTCTCCCACTGGTTTTTGAGTATTATGATTCCTGATGTCAGATTTGTGTCCATTAATTCTTTTGCGGAGAGACTGTCCGGTTTGGCCAATGTACATGGCAGAGGGGCATTGCTGGCACATGATGGCATATATCACATTGGTAGATGTGCAGGTGAACGAGCCCCTGATGGTATGGCTGATGTGATTAGGTCCTATGATGATGTCACTTGAATAGATATGTGGACAGAGTTGGCATCGGGCTTTGTTACAAGGATAGGTTCCTGGCTCAGTGGTTTTGTTCAGTGATGTGTGGTTGCTGGTGAGTATTTGCTTTAGGTTGGGGGGTTGTCTGTAAGCGAGGACAGGTCTGTCTCCCAAGATCTGTGAGAGTAAAGGATCATCTTTCAGGATAGGTTGTAGATCTCTGATGATGCGCTGGAGAGGTTTTAGTTGGGGGCTGAAGGTGACAGCTAGTGGTGTTCTGTTATTTTCTTTGTTGGGCCTGTCTTGTAGGAGGTGACTTCTGGGTACTCGTCTGGCTCTGTCAATCTGTTTTTTCACTTCAGCAGGTGGGTATTGTAGTTTTAAGAATGCTTGATAGAGATCTTGTAGGTGCTTGTCTCTATCTGAGGGATTGGAGCAAATGCGGTTATATCCTAGAGCTTGGCTGTAGACAATGGATCGTGTGGTGTGTCCTGGATGGAAGCTGGAGGCATGTAGGTAAGTGTAGCGGTCAGTAGGTTTCCGGTACAGGGTGGTATTTATGTGACCATCGCTTATTAGCACAGTAGTGTCCAGGAAATGGACCGCTTGTGTGGATTGATCTAGGCTGAGGTTGATGGTGGGATGGAAATTATTGAAATCATGGTGAAATTCCTCAAGGGCTTCTTTTCCATGAGTCCAGATGATGAAGATGTCATCAATGTAGCGCAAGTAGAGTAGGGGCGTTAGGGGACGAGAGCTAAGGAAGCGTTGTTCTAAGTCAGCCATAAAAATGTTGGCATAGTGTGGGGCCATGCGGGTACCCATAGCAGTGCCGCTGACTTGAAGGTATATATTGTCCCCAAATGTGAAATAGTTGTGGGTGAGGACAAAATCACAAAGTTCAGCCACCAGGTTAGCTGTGACATTATCGGGGATACTGTTCCTGATAGCTTGTAGTCCATCTTTGTGTGGAATATTGGTGTAGATCTACCCAACCCCCTTGGCCCCAGTCTGGAGCCCCCTCCTGCATTGGTGTATTCTCTTGTATCAGGGCTTCAGTCTGGCAGCCATCAGGCTGGAGCTCCCTCTTGCTCCCCTGACCCTGCCAAGCACTGCTCTATCTGTGGTGCTGTCGTTCTCAACCCTCCTACAGGGCAGCCAGTCCTCCTCCCTTGGCTTCCAGGGAGAGACTGCCTCTGTTCTGCTCAGCAGCCCTTCTTATATGGGCCAGCCTGGCCCTTACTGGCTGCTCCACTAAGCCGTCTCCCTATTGGCTGGCTCAATAAGGCCTCTTCTAATTGGCTGGGTTCTGCGCACCCTCCCCAAGGCTGCCTTAACCCTTCTTCTGCCTGTGTGGGGCAGCCGCCCCACTACACACCTTTTGCAACATTTTCATCACTTTCTCACTGACCCTAGTCAGGCACAAATCTCTGCGAACACCCAAAGCATGGTGAGTGTTGGCGGGGGCGGGGGGCACTCTACATGGGGAAAAGAGCACACACTCTTTGCAAGGGTCGTGGTGCAGCATTCTAGGGAACAAATTCTAAAATTCTCCCACACTTTTCCACAGGTGGAGGTAATTCTAGCAGACATCTCACTGCTAAGGGTAAGCAGGGAAACGAGGATACAGCTACTCCATGCTTGTGGCTTCTGCCCTTCTCCCTATACTGCTCACCTATGTGCCGCTTTGGTCCCTGCACAAGTAATTGCCGAATGGCATGGGAAAGCTTCCTACAATGGGGGGGAAGGAACAAATCTGCTCTGCCATAGAACCTTCGGCAGAGGATTACTGAGTACCGCCAGGAAACTTTCCTGGAGATCTCTCTGGAGGATTCCCGTGAGATCTCAGCGTGCATAACACTCTGTTCCGCCGTACTGATTAGCTACACAGGGAAACGTCCAGCTTACAGAAACCCAGACAGCTTCCCACATTTGTATGCCCTGAACCCACCTCTGCACTACACAAGCCACAGCCACTTACCAGAAGTCTCATCTCCTGCTTCTTGCTCGACGGAGAGCAACTGCTGAGCCTGGCTAGGCACCGCTGGAGTGGAGAACAGTTCCTGGCTGCCTGCTCCGTCGGGCGACCCCACTGGGAGCTGCACATCCTCATCTAACTCCACCTCTTCATCAATAACTTTGTCCTCCATGTTATGTCTTCTTTCAGTCGCCACCGTGCCCTCCGAAGTATCCACGGGGCTCTGGGTGATGGAGGTGGGGTTGCCACCAAGGATAGTGTCCAGCTCCTTATAGAACTGGCAGGTCTTAGGTGAAGCACCAGAGCGATGGTTTGCCTACCTTGCCTTATGGTAGGCCTGCCTCAGCTCATTTATCTTTGCTCTGCACTGCAGAGTGTCCCGATCATAGAGCCCGTAGGTATCCCAATTCCTGCGGCTCAAGCACAGCTAGGACTGCACAGCCTCCTTTTCCCATATACTGAGCAGATCCAACAGCTCTGCTGTGGTCCAGGTGAGAGAGTATTTGCTGTGGTAACCAGTCACCTGGGAAGATTCAATGAGACCTCTCCAACCGAGCACACAGGAAATGGAATTTCAAAAATTCCCAGGGCTTCTAAAGGGGAGGGGCGGATGGTTGTTTTCTTGGCTGCAAGCAGTGGAGTTCAAATAGCTGACCAGAGCAGTCAGGATGGGCACTGTGGGACACCTCCTGGAGGCCATTAAAGTGATGAAATGAAGTGTGGTGTCTACACTTGCACTTTGTCGACAAAAACATAGAGGAAAAAGATGTAAATCTCTCATGAGGATGGATGTATTTTGTCGCAAAAACCAGGCATTCTCCCTGACAAAAATCGCCTGTCAGTGTGTATGCACTCATGGTTTGGGTCGACAAACGGCAGTTTTGGCGACAAAACTTGGTAGTGTAGACAAGGTCTTAATGAATGCCAGTGAAAATGAGGTAGGATCAGAGGCTAAAATAGGAAAAGAACAAGTTAAAAATTACTTAGACAAGTTAGATATCTTCAAGTCATCAGGGCCTGCCATGAGGACGGGACTGGACTCGATGACCTCTCGGGGTCCCTTCCTGTCCTAGAATCTATGAATCTACGAAATACATCCTAGAATACTCAAGGAGCTGACTGTGGAGATATCTGAGCCATTAGTGATTATCTTCAAAAAGTCATGGAAGATGGGAGTGATTCCAGAGGATTGGGCAAATATAGTATCAATCTATAAAAAGAGGAATGACAACCCAGGGAATTACAGACCAGTCAGCTTAACTTCAAGTACCTGGAAAGATAATGGAGTAAATAATTAAGCAATCAATTTGCAAACACCTAGAAGATAATAAGGTGATAAGTAACAGTCAGCATGGATATGTCAAGAACAAATCATGTCAAACCAACCTAACAGCTTTCTTTGACAGGGTAAGAAGCCTTGTGGATAGGGGGGAAGTGGTAAATGTGGTATATCTTGACTTTAGTAAGGCTTTTGATACTGTCTCGCATGACCTTCTCATAAACAAACTAGGGAAATGCAACCTAGATGGTTTGAGACTTGCTGGTTTGATACACGCAGCTGTAGTCCACCCGTTGAATAAATTTTCCTCCCAAACAGATCCAGTTTCTTTAAGTCTTTCTGTTTGGGGGTAGCTCTTGCTTAGCTCTGTCTGTCCCTCTCATTGGCTGCCGATACAAGTAGGGACCCAGGAGGAGGGTGAGAGTATAAGTATTCATACCCCTTGGCTGGCATGTCGTATTTCTTCTCTGCCCTCTTCGAAGTGGGAGGGAGAGAAGATGGGGTCTGCCACAGGGACTGGACCCATTACCGCCTCGTTAATGGATAGGGCCACCTTACATGGTGCTGCTGCAGCCAGAATGTTAATGAAGCTGTGGGATGATTCCTTGAGCTCCTCAACCTCTAGCGCCAGGTTGGCCGCTATCCTCTTTAGGAGTTCCTGGTGGGCTCTAAAGTCATCTTGGGGCAGCGAGCCACTCGGTCCCGATGCAGCCTCACCTGGGGAGGAGGAAGAGGCCTGTACCGGAGGGGGAGCTTCCTCCTCTTCTTCTGCCTCTAGTATCTCTATTGGGTCCACATCCTGTATATTGGTACCGGGTTTGGTACAGGAATCGGGGTCCGGTGCTGAGCAGAGCAGTGCGGGAGCACACCACTTGGATGCAACCAAGTGGGACCAGTGGGATGACGAACCTGGTACGGGGGGAAAACCCCATAAGTTCCAGAATGGCCATTGCATAGGCCACTGTCCACCTAGCCAGGTACTGGCAGGGGGACCTGCACCAGGGTCTGGCAGGATGTAAGACCTGTACCGGAGGCGGCTCTTAGGGTGGGCTTAGGGCTCCATCTCAGACTCCAATGAAGAGTCTTTCCAAAGTGACCATGGTGGAGTGGTTCCCCTCACTTCCACTCTGCGGTGCTGAAGATCTGAGGACCAGTGCCGGACTAGAGATGACCTCGCCAAAAAAAGCAAGGTCGGCTTGCTCCTGTAGGGTACCAAAGATTCCGGTGCCGGAAAGAAGCTTAGAGCACCATGTTCTCTCCTGCTCATGCCCATCAGCACCGGTGGTTGTCCCATCCAGGTCAGCAGTACCAGAAGGGATAACAAGGCCCTGGCCGATGCAAAAGCCGCCGGAGTAGAAGGCACTGTGATTCTTCCTGGCATCAGCAGGGAGTCCCGCACCAGACTCAACATCCCTCTGGGCAGAGTTGATGGTGCCACCATGGGACCGGGGGTTGAGGAGTGGTCCAATGTGGGTTGCACTCCATTGTCTTCCCCATTTGCCCTTCTTCGGCACTGGAGAGTGCCCTCTCTTGGAGCGCTGCTTTTTATGTTTCTTCCCTGGCACCAGAGATGGAGAACAGTGCCAGCATGGTCGGTGGGTATCGTAGGCAGGGGTAGGCTGTGCCTTCCCAAACAGCCTAGTGTGGCCCCGCCCACACTCTGCCCCCAGGCCAGACCCCCTCTTGCAGTTCCCAGAGCGCTCTGCCTTGGTTGGCCCAGGCTGGCTGGCCTGCATCCCGCAGAGAGTTAGGTCGGCTGGTGCTGGGGCTGGGGCTGTGTCGTGATACCAGTCAGCTCTGTGTTCTTGGGGAACCAGGGTGCAGTATCCAGCCTGTCTGACTCATGAAAGGACACCGCCCTCCCCCCCCCCCAGCCTTTGCTTGAACCAAAACCGATCAGAAAAGAGACTTACAAAAAGCAATGAAAAGGCAGTGGGAGACACACCTAAACCCCTCCAGACAAGGGTGACAGGATTAAGGAAACTCCCCTAGCCTCATTTGCATCGGAGATGGGACAGGGAGGCATCTCCATTAGCATACAGAATGGAGAACAGAGATTCCAAGGCAAGAACCGCACTGAACTCTGGGACCAGAAAAGCAGGGAAGCACTACATCCTGGGGATCTCTGCTCCAGATGTTAACAAACCTATGCCTGCACACACCCAGCTCAGCAGTTATCAAACCAATTCTAGTAATGAATCCTTGATTGATATCCAAAATACTGAAGCAGCCTAACTGTATTGTGAGCTCCCTGGAGGGAACACCACCCATAACTAGGAGTGATCAGCCCCTATTGTCTTGCCTAAAGAAAATCCTTGAGTCATCAGTTTACCCATAAACAAATCTAGTGTTCTCCCTTGAACCATTGTTTCTCTACAAAAACCCCTACCTGTGTTCAAGTAAGTGCCCTGATGCATGGATCCAAACTATGCATCAGTTCCACTGGGATTTCATCTTCTCCTGACTGATTGTCCTGGGGGCTCTGCCTGTCTCCAGCACTCAGAACCCTGAGCTACCACTATCACCTGGGAACCCCGACCAGTTCAAGCTTCACGGACTGGTGAAATCCCGCTCTCTGTCAGTTTTCTTTCCTACCTCAGGAAGCTCTAACCCTGACTTGTTTGATCAGGTATAGTTTTCTATATATCACTTTTGTAACCTTTAATAATGTAACTTATGTTGGTTTAGGCTCTCCTTGTGTAGTTATCACTATTATTCAATAAATAACTTTTATGGTTAAGCTGGTTGCTTCCCTCTCTCTCTCTTTGAACTTTACTCTTTTGTGTTTTTAGCTTCCCCATTTACTCTGCAGCAACGCTTCTCTTACCTAAGCTAAAGATCCCTGTAGCACCCAAAAATACTATGGGGTTTGCTCATCAAGTGGGTTACTACCAGTACAATTGTAACGTGAAAGCGGGGATAGGGACGTGCTGAACCTGTGACATACGAAGGTGGCAGCTTGGAAGTGCTGCTTGACCCAGACTACTGAGTCCAGGGGCATATAAGGGTGGCAGTTTGAAAATGCTGTTTGATCCAGCCTGCTTAGACTTACTCTATTCCGGTGTGGTACCTGTAGCATATAAGGGTTGCAGCTTGAAAGTGCTGCTTGACCTGATCCATTCAGAGGGAGGTATGTGTGTGTGTTCATCTGGTTCTGGAGGAACCCAGCCCTGGGGAATCTAGGTCCTGCAGGATAGCTCCATTGGGACAGGACTTGCAGAAGGGAGAAGTAGAGCTCTATATGAAACACAAGTGACACAAGCAGTACATTAATAGAATTACAGAACCCCCTCCTCGCAAGAGTAACCCTAATAAATGAGCATACCCAAAAGTAACAGGCAAATCTGGTAACAAATCGGTGGAGAAACACGGGCCGCACGTGACCCTAATCACATGGTAATTGTTGAGTAGTTGCTGTGGAGTAGGGAAACTGAGGCACGGACCTGAGCAAACTTTCTTTTCCTTTTTTAGACCAAGCTCCTTTAGCAAGGACTCTCTCTCTCATAGAATATTTGGTAACCTTCTGTTAAGAATTGTGCTTAGAATACCTGTAGAACTGTGCAATATTGTAGAACTGTGCAGGTTACGAGTTGTGCCTTAAAAAGAAAGGTTTTAGAGCAATACTGTGACTAGTGAAAGAGCTGTTGGTGGGGATCAGTAGTGAGATAAGGAAGTAGAGATGGCTGAAAAAGACCTTTTGGCTGGTCGCTTGAGACAGGAGAAAACTAACAGGTTAGCGAGATAGGTAATGAAGAAGGGGAAATGCCCCTGGGAAAGGGGGTGCTTTAACCAGGGCCGACTCCAGGATTTTTGGCGCCCCAAGCGAAAACAATTTTGGCCG